>NC_045986.1:22648143-22905643 GCF_010909765.2 Amblyraja radiata
CCCAAGCCTTCTGTTTCTGGATTGCACTACCTATGGAGAATGGGAAGAGGTCACATCGAGGGGTCATATGAAAGGACTGCATGAAAGGGTCATGTGAAAGGTCACAAGAAAGGTCACAAGAGGGGTCACATGAAGGGGTCATAGCATGAGGAAACATGGAGTAGTCATGTGGAGGGATCAACTCCTGGCCTTATTCCGTATGTTCTTATATTCTTACCTATATCTACTCCTCTGAGATTCCACTGGTTCAGAGTGACCATTATCAACGGCAGTGGCTAAAATGCCTCATGATGAAGGCAGGCTTAATTCTTCCACAGAATGAGATTCAAACTCAAGTTCTTTAGGATGGTATGGTGCGGAAGTATAGAGCTGTAAATATTAACATTTTGCCGAAACTTTGGTCTAGTGAGCACAAGTATATATCGCAATCAATGCAGTATTATAAAAAATGAAGTTCTTCCTGTAGCTAATCAAGAGGTAGTCACATGGAACATAGACTCCAGATAACACAATGTGTTTTACATGTCGTTTGCTTCTCAGTCAAGTGGGTAGTATAAATGGCCTATTACAGCAATTGTATTTCCCCTTGCAAGTCCAAATGAAGACAGCCAGGTTGTCCAGTCATGCTTCAATTGTGATTTTCTATTTTTGATAACTAATTTAATTTTCATTATTAAGCTTTAGTAGACAGGATTGAGCCGTAAAAGAATCACAACATTTATCTGATGGATGCCTCTGATATTCTGAATTATCTGCTGTTCCTTATTACAGATTGGACAATATGCGAGGCATAAGTAAACATTTTCTGTTGTGAGATGTTGAATCTTGAAGAATCACAAAATGCAATGATTGCTTCTTCTTACTGGCCTTTGAATATGCAACAAAATGAATGGCAAAAGTTGCTGCAACCAACGTAAGATAGTTGTGCTACAAAATTTGTCTCTGTAGCAGTTATTTCTGACAAACTAGTTGCAATTAGTGCCTGGGGCATACCTAACTTGTACATTTTGCAGGCGGCTGCATAATAATTAGATTGTGTAGAAAGGAACTGCAGATGCTGGCTTATACCGAAGATAGACAAAGTGCTGGAGTGATTCAGCGGGTCAGGCAGCATCTCCGGAGAAAAAGGATGGGTGATGGAACCCTTCTTCAGACTGAAAGTAGAGGGGGGAACTGGAGATAGGAAAAGGCCAGAACAAATCTGGGCAGTCAACAGATGACCAAGGGTGGAGTGAGGACTGCAATTTTAGCGGCATTTACAAAAATCCAAAGTTCGGTCCATGTGCTTGATGTACTGGAGCGGTCCCGATCCAGGTATGCCCCAGGCTGCTGTAGGACCTCCACCATCACCCTCGACCGGCTCGGTCCACGAACCGACTGCCTGACTGCCTCAGTGTCCCGGGGGCGCCTCCTGCAGCTGACCTCAAAGGAGCTGGAGGCAACCCTCTCCTACCCGCCCACTCCTCACGTCCGTCGTCACCAGATTCCGAGCTTTCCCCCTGCAGGCAGCAGTCCCGCCGAATCCTTCCTGGTGGCGGCAAGCTAGGCCTGCTACCGTGCACGGCCGCAGGCAGCCCGCCGGGTCTTCCTTCACTGCGGTCCACAAGGTCCTTCTTTGCAGCGGCCCGCCGGGTCCTTCTTTTGCAGCACATCCCGGAGGCCTTGAGTATCAATCTTTAGTAACCCCAGCACTTTTTCCAGCACTTGACCCATGTCCACACCGCCCTTTTACATGTACACTTGTAGACACCGTGGAAATTCCTGGTCTTATCCTTCTTCCCCTTCTTAAATATACATATGATGGTATCAATCCCACAGTCTCCTGGCCTTATATTGCCCTCTAATAATTTTAAAGTGATACAGAAATGGCAAGTGACACAAAAGATTTCAGGTAATAATTTCAGTCAATATGTAATAAAGATAAATGGGAGAGGGGAGATAATAATAACCTTTCATGATGGGAAGGATACAGGCAAACAAATTGCAATAATTGCAAGGTTATACATTTTGGTCAAAAATATAATGAGGTTATGTACTCCCTAGAAGTAACAATTTAAGTAAGGTTTAGGATCAGTAGCCATAGATACATGGATTATAATTTCGAATCGGACCAACGGGGTCATTAAAAAGTTGAACGTTACAGAGATCAATACCAGGGGAACTGAACTGATAAACAGTAACGTTGTGTAGATCTTTTGCAGACCCTTGGTCAGGCTCGGCACGGATGACTGCGAGCAGTTCCGAGGGAGAAATTAGTCTTTGCTGCAAGCAGTAAGTAGTTGTGAAAGGAAAGGATGGGCTGCCAGCTGTGTTTCCCTCCACGCATTCATTTCCATTGACTGCAAAGGAAACTTGCTGGGGTATGGAGAGCTTTGCCACGGAAAATTTAATAACCAATTACAATAGCGGGATATGCAGCGCTGAGGGAAATAAAGGCGATGGAATTAGGTTTTGATTTCTCTGGCCGACAGCCAGCAAAGATATGATGTAACAAATTGCTTTCTTTGGTGTTGTTAATCACTGCTGCTGTGATACTGTTGACCAGGATTTAATTTCTTGGCAATTCATTGTAGAGACTGAATCAAGGCGGATTGAAGTTACATTTGAAATAATGATAGATTACAGCACTACTGTAATATTTTGATCACCATCTCTTCCGGGAGCATTGATTTCTATTGACAAGGAGATTTTTAGGCTTAGGCTGCCTGCCTACATTTTGACAGTGCTGTCCTGCACAGTAACTGGCATCAGGCCTCTCGCTGTGTGGAGGTTATTAAAGCTTAATCAGGTCTGTGTCCAGCTTTTAAAAAGCCACAGCAAATCCCTTGTTCCTTATTGAAACTCCAGTGGAATGAATTGATAACAACCAGTGGGTTGGTGATTTTCCTGTGTGTGTTTTAATTGGGCTGAACTTCATCCTTCCCCAACAAGCCAAGTGTCTCTGAGCGAGGGCAGGCCAGTGACAATGATGAGTTGTGGCTTGCCTCTCTCAGTGGGCACTCATTTCTGAAGGCTAAGAACTCAGCTATGGGTGTGGGGTCACCAGCTGGGAGGATGTAACCTGAGGAAACTTCAGGTTCCCAGTACTAGGCTCCACAGCTTTGGGGAACACACAGGCACTGTGAAGCATTGTAAAGGCCAGCTGCCGCATGTGAGGTCCATACACACTCGCACCAAGCTGCCATAGGTGATGCGATGAAGTCAGATGCATCAAGGCACAAGTTTTATGCGTGAGGAGAGGATTATTTGCAAGTCAAAACGCTTCATTTACATTTCTACTGAATCTCCAAGCACATGTCAGTCCCAATGTTACAAACCTGGTAGACCAGATAAACTTCCTGACCTGTAGATACTCTACACAATTCCAACGTCCATGGCACAATACTGGGCACTAATGTACATGCCAAATTCCTCTAATCGTTAAGATATGGAGGATCTGGAAATATTGCTTGTGCGAATGTGGTGCGTGTGTAAGTGCGTGTACATGCATGCGCATGCGTGTGTCCGTTTGCTTGAGTAAGGGTTTAAGAAGGAACTGCAGATGCTGGAAAATACACGAAGGCACACAAAAATGCTGGAGAAACTCAGCGGGTGCAGCAGCATCTATGGAGCGAAGGAAATAGGCAACGTTTCGGGCCGAGTTGCGTGTGTGTATGTGTGCGTGTGTGTATGTTTGCTGCATCATTGAATATCCAGTATTAAAGATTGATGGCATCCGTACATTTTGCATCCTATCAGCTATCAGGAAAAACAATCTTTATCAATGATACTCCATAGAGTTCCCTGCCCTACAACAGAAGGATTGCTTAGTGCCCCTTCGATCAAATTCCCAAAGCACTTGAATGCCTATTTCAGGAGGTATGATTTGTGTCTGTGTTCCTATCTCACTGATTGCAAATACTTCATTGTGAATCAATTTGTATCCATCTGCGAAGCTAGACAAATGTTATCCCATGCACACATATTCTCAACCTTCAAATCGTGTCTCCTCCTTATTAGTGGGTTTACAGACAAACAAAGTTACTGTATGCGTCTTGGGGGTTATGCATGATTCATGAGAAACTCAACTGTCAGCCTTTCAATCAGTTTTTACACAGAGCTGTTTGATAGAAACTGAGCATCACTGTCTCAGCCACTCTGCCAGAAATAACCATCGGCTGTCTAGCCTCCAGAGCTAACACCTGACATTTGCAACCAAACGATTAAGCTGAAAATTACAGATGAGGGTACTTTCAAAATGTATTGAAATCATTCACCTTCCTCCTCAGAAGACAAGACATTATATATATACAATGCATATATATATAAGGCATATATTGCTGACCTGTTGGGGAGAGATTCACGCCAGGAAAAGTGGTGTGGACTCATGCTGGTGAAAAATGCCCAAAATAATGATTACTGTTGTTAGAGACAGTCAGCTTGAGTTGTAACGGACTATGTTGGATTCAAAACACAGTAGGAGAAGAAAATAACAATATCTACCAACAGTACAAACCAGATTGCCTCATGAAATTTCCCTCAAATGTGTCAGGTTGCTTAAGGTCAGTTAATGTGTTAAAGATTTTCTGTGAGATAGAACATTTTACAATATAGTCGGGAGTTATCATGAATTGACCTCTCAGTTTATTCTGTTTCTTGACAACACAAGACTCATTAGAAAGTAAACAACTTTATCCTATGGGTTAAGCAGATGCAAGAAGTAGCAAGCTCAGCACAGATCTGAGTTTTAGTTTCCATAGACACAAAAAGCTGGAGTAACTCAGCAGAACAGGCAGCATCTCTGGAGAGAAGGAATGGGCGACGTTTCGGGTCGAGGCCCTTCTTCAGACTTTTGATTATGTTTAGTGTACTTTAGAGATACAACGCGGAAACAGGGGATGCCTGTTCTGCTGAGTTACTCCAGCTTTTTGTGTCTATGGAAACAGGCCCTTCAGCCCACCGAGTCCATGCCGACCACTGATCTGTGTACACTAACACTATCTTACACACACACTGGGGACAATTTACAATTTTTACCGAAGCCAATTAACCTACAAACCTCTATGTCTTAGGAGATGTGTGAGGAAACTGGTGCACCCGGAGAAAACCCACGTGGTCACGGGGAGATCGTACAAACTCTGTACAGACTGCAACTGTAGTCAGGATCGAACCCAGGTCTCTGGCGCTGTAAAGCAGCAACTCGATTGATGTACTACCCCCATCTGATGTATTTCTACCAAACAAACGTACTCACTCTTGAGGCAACTCGATGAGCAGGTTTTCTGAGCAGAAAGGTGTTGGCCTGCTGATTTCACCACTTTTAAATACAATGTTTGTCCTTTGATACATCACAAAGCTTGCACTCTTTCCTCCCCGGGTCAAGTAAAGACAAATTCACCAATATCCCTAACCTTATATCCCCATTTTATCTCTCGGGTGTCTTTATCAGCTCTTTGGCATGGTATGTTTCCTTTTATTGGGCGGGACAATGAGTATAAGAGTCCGGGAATCATGATGCAGCTTTATAGGACTTCGGTTAGGCTGTATTTTTAGTCTGTGAAGGAAAGTACTGCAGATGCTGGTTTACATCGAAGGTAGACTCAAAATGTTTGAGTAACTCAGCGGGACAGGCAGCATCTCTGGAGAGAAGGGATGGGTGACGCTTCGGGTAAAGACCCTTCTTCAGACTGATGTCAGGTGAGTGGGCGGTACAGAGATAAAATGTGGTCGGAGACAGTTAGACTGGTAGGAGAACTTGGAAGGGGAGGGATGGAGAGAAAGGGAAAGCAAGAGCTACTTGAAGTTAGATGTCAATGTTCATTCTGCTGGGGTGCAAGCTACCCAAGAGAAATATTAGGTGCTGTTCCTTTACAGTACAGAGTTCCCCCATTCCTTATTTATAGTACAGTACATTCCCCATTCCTTATTTTCCTGCAATCCTTCAACTCATTCTCTGGTACAAGTCTATCGCCTTCCCTTAGATATTTTTTGCCATTAACACACTCGGGTGCAGTTACAGCAGCCAATTAACCTATCATTCCTTTCTTGGACATAGAAAGGAATTAGTGGGCTGCATTATGGCACAGTGGTAAAGTTGCCGTCTAAAAGTGTCGGACACCCGGGTTCGATCCTGGCTACAGGTGCTGTCTGTACGGAGTTTGTACGTTCTCCCTGTGACCACGTGGGTTTTCATGGGAGCTCCAATTTCCTCCCACACTCCCAAGATGTACAGGTTTGTAGGTTAACTAGGCCTCAATAAAAATTGTAAATTGTGCCTAGTGTGTAAGTTAGTGTTAGTGTAGGAGGTGGTCGCTGGTCTGCGCGGACTCGATGGGCCTGTTACTTCACTGTGTCTCAAGGAGGACATTGTAGCACCCAAGAGTAACCCACGTGGTCATGTGGTCATGTGGAGAACATGCACACTCCACAAAAACTGTGACAGTCATCAGGATTAAACCCGGGTCCCTGTAGCTATAGGCCAGGGCCTCTATCTGCCATGCCACAATGCTACCCTTCAGGAAAGTCTGCAGGGGATTAAACAGCCAAAGTTCTAGGATTTTCCCACATATTCTGCTGGATCACAATGGATGGATAAAAACGATATCAATCTATTAAATTTATATCCTGCCTACTATAATTCAAATTCGTACTCACTTTTGTTCCATCAAGTACTGTATTGCATTTTTAACTTTAATGTAAAGTTCAATTATATTCAAGATCATACTTACTGTCAGATCTCCTTTAAATTCATCAAATCTGCTGTAATAGCTTTTTCCATTGTGGAAACAATTGTGTCCTGACTACCCAGGGAGGATGAAAGTTAGGGCAGACAAGCTCCAACAAGCAAAGTCATTTACCCCTTATTATGGGAGCACTTGAACTTATATGTCTGCCCCTCTATTGCATTCAGAATGTCACTGCACTGTTGGATGCAGTTACAATAGTCAGGTCACATTGTGCTAATGATCACCAGTCACTACTTCTGGAAGAAACATCATACAGTATAAACGTAAGTAGTTCAGAATTCACACACCAAAGGGCCTGTCTCACTTGCCGATTTTTTCGGCGACTGCCGGCGTCATATCAGGGTCACCAAAAGATTTTGTACATTTCAAAATCCAGCGGCGAAACAGACGTCATACGTCATCACGCCACACCACGCCGAATCTCAGTGCTAATTTTTCGGTGACCTGATACGTCAGTCAATGATGCCGGCAGTCGCTGAAATAAAATCGGCAAGTGGGACAGGTACTTTACGATATCATAGCGATTTCAGGCAATTTGAATGCAGCTGCCTGGTTGTGAAGTTGCCTTGAGTCTCCACCTGGCCCATGCCAGACTTGAACTCAAAAGATTAATTTAATTTATTGTCATGTGTACTGAGGTACAATGAAAATGGAACAAAACATTGCATTTCTTAAATCCGATCGCAAATGCAGGATCCAGATGCGGAGGAATTAAAACCTTAGGAAGAAAGTTTAGGCATCTCTGGCCGATCGGTGGCCACGTTCCCATGGTGATAATCCTGAAGGGGGACGTAGGAATGGTTCATGGCTTCTCCCTGCTCTTCTAAGCCGATTCTAAGATCACAATATTCCACAGCTAACAGCCGGGACTGGAAGTGAAGTCAGCCAAAGGGCCAAGGCCCAATAACCAGAATATCTCTGATGCCATTTAAAAACCGAAGGCTAGTTTCTAAAGTGCATGGTGTTAAAACTTGTGGGTTGAGTCTGTCATGTGGAATATTCCGATGTGAATTAATTGTTGACAAGACTGTACACTGGGAAGACACATATGTTGAATTATCCTTTAAGCTGGCGACACAGTGGCACAACTGGTAGAACTGTTGCCTCAAAGCACTGGGCCTCGGTGGCTGTCTATGTGGAGTCTGCACGTTCTCCCTGAGGTCGCATGGGTTTCCTCCAGGTGCTCCGGTTTCCTCCCACATCTCAAAGACGTACAGGTTTGTAGGTTAATTGGCCTCTGTAAGTTGTCCCTCTTGTGCAAAGAATGGATGCGAAAGTGGGTTAACTCAGAACGATTGTTAACAGGTAATCGATGGTCAGCGCGGACTGGGTGGGCTGAAAGGCCTGTTTCCATGCTCTATCGCAAAAAACTGTTGGCAAACCCACTGAATATGTCCAAAGAAACAAATAGGACAAGACAGTTCCATTGAAGTAACAAGGAAGACAATTCTGAACTAAATTTATGCACCGCACATTAATCTTAGGAGATGTTAAAATGCTTTACAATCAACTGATGCATAAAATACTGCAGATGGTAGAAGGCTGAAATAAAAAACAGAAATTTCTGGAATCACATCATGAGCCAGACAGTAACTGTGAAGTTATGTTTTCAGATAAATAACCTTGATGACATTTCATTTGATGCATCACAAGACTCGAATGGCAAGACTCTGGCGAAGGGTCCTTAATCTATCATGACAATTGGAGCTCAATGAACTTCACATTAATGTCAAGTTAAAATGGCAACACTACAGCTACACCGAACAAAAGATTATTATAATGAGTTCGAAATTTGAATTATTGATTAAACGTTGTTGACAAAAACATTTTTTTCAAAATGGAGCTGAATAATTTTCACTGCAGATAATGAACTATTGATTTCCTGTTCCTAAGTGGAGCGGTACTTAAAGTCACAAGTCGGTTAAACTATGCCGTATGAGAAGACATAAAGAAAATTAGTATTTTGTAACAAAATAAATATTGATTGCAGGGAACAGATGTGTGTCATATTTGATTCGGTGAGGTATCATAAAATCGATAGCAATATGATTTAATTTTTACAATTTATCTTGTAGTCCTTTTAATGTGAATCTCATGGTACATCAGAGAGTGCTTTGTAAAAAGCAGATACAGGAGCCACTGTAGATTAATCTGGCAGCCGAGGTCAGGTTATTCATTATGATTTTTCCCCCTGAGAACATCATACGTGCTTTATAATTTCAAAGTCAATTAAGAACGTACAAATATTAGAAAGTAGAAGAACAAACTGGACCTAGAGACCTGCAGGCCTGTGTAGGAAGGAACTGAAGAAGGGTCTCGACCAGAAACTTCACCCATTCCTTTTCTCCAGAGATGCTGCCTGTCCCGCTGAGTTACTCCAGCATTTCGTGTCAGCCTGCAGGCCTGCTTTGCTACTAGATAATGAAGAAGGATTTCGGCCCGAAACGTTGCCTATTTCCTTAGCTCAATAAATGCTGCTGCACCCGCTGAGTTTCTTCAACACTTTTGTCTACCTTGCCACTATATAAGTCAGGTTCTAAAGTTTAAAATTTTCTTCCCCTTTCTCTTCAACCCCTTAATCTTCAAGTTCAAGTACAAGTTCAAGTGAGTTTATTGTCATGTGTCCCTGTATAGGACAATGAATCTTCCATCATCAAACAAAACCTTCGACATACCCAAGGATTAACCATTGATCACTTTCTATGCTGAGAATTGCAAAGATTTACTGCCTTCCACCTGCACAAATTTTTTTTCTGACAGCTTTTCATATCCTTGCAAATTGGTGAGAGAGTTTCTCAGAAATGTGCAGAGCTTTGAAGAAAAAAACAAAATCATTTTTAAAGTCTTCACAATGAATAGTTTGCTAAACTAAGCTAATGTCAACATCAGATTGCAAACCATCTATTGTCACTTTGTGAATCGCTTCAATGCATCTCAAGACGATGGTGTCTCATGCTTGTACATATTTATTTTACATATGGCACAAACTCCATGATATGCTTTTAATTCAATTGAAAAGCATTGTTTGCTGTTGCAATAATGCATCTCCAGTCAAAATACTTCCCAAATCAAAACAAATTGTATTGTCATTCTGTCTGAGGATCATAGAGTCACTAAAGCAATTATTAGTGCAGAATTTGCTGAGATAACAACAGTGGTATATAGATCATCCAGAATTTTCCACATATGCTGCCTGATCTGCTGAACAACGCTAACATTTTCATTTTTTTCCTCAGCTTCAAATCTTGGTGGCTTCCCAAAGTGTTCGAGGGATTTGCTAAACATCCAGAGAAAGATTGTACAGGCGGATGTTCCAATGTTATCTCAGACTTATAGCTAATTACATGTCTAGCTGTATCTCAGCTGATTTTGTACGAAGGTCTCCATCTACAGAACTGCAATGCACATATTTCAGGTTTAACTACAATGAGCCGTAACAAATTAAAAGCGTGACCAAAGACTTTGTCGAAGACTTAAGCCTTGGAGACATCTTAAAAGAGGCGATGGGGAAAGGTAAGGATCAGAGAGGTTCAAGGTGGAAGTTTCGGAGTCTAGGATCTTAGCATCTGATGTGGATACAGGTAGTGCAAAGAGAGCTTGAAGATCTCAAGTTAATGAAGATCGAGAACAGCTAAGATCAGCAGGGGTTAGTATGGAATAGTCAAGTCTGAACGTAATAAATTAAAGGGTTATCATTTGCTAGAGTCATAAAGTTATACAACATGGAAACAGGCCCTCCAGCCCAACTCATGCATGCCAACCAAGACGTGTGTCTGTCTGTGCACATCTAATTTGCCTGCTTTTGGCCCGTTTCTAGTCAGAGCTAAGACAGGAGGAAAAACATTCAGCAGTGTAAAGATTAAACAAGGAAATTGATGCCTGGATATCTGATGCAAAATATTACACCAAGATAAAAGTCTGGAGCAAAAACACCATCTTCTGGAGGAACTCAGTGGGTCAGGCAGCATCTGTAAAGGGATGGTTGGCATTTCAACTCGAGACCTTGCATCAAGACGCTACAGTTCCCTCGGTAGCTTGTTTTTTTTTTGGTCCAGATTCCAGCAGCTGCAGTCTCTTGTATCTCCCTCCTTGAAACAGTCTGTTTCATTTCCAGAGTGGTCTTGGATAGCAATGGAGATTAAACAAGAGAAAGAGAAGACTGAAGGGGTGGCAAATGTTGTGCCTCTATTCAAGGAGGGAAACAGGGAAAAGGCTGGGAACTACAGGCCAGAGAGCTCAACATCTGTGGTCGAAAAATTGCTGGAGATTATTCTGAGGGATAGGACACATATGCATTTAGATGGACAAGGGCTGATTAGGGATAGTCAACATGGTTTAATTCATGGGAGGTCATGTCTCATGAATCTGATTGAGTTTTTCAAGGATATGGCCAAAAACGTCGATTAAGGCAGAGGTATAGATGTTGAAAACATGGATTTCACAAAGGCTTCAACAGTTCTAGATGGTAGGCTGTTCTGGAAGGTTAGATCTCATTGGATTCAAGGAGAGATAGCTGAATGGATAGAACTTGTCTGTCGGACAAGTGGTCTGACAATTTAGGAAGAATGGAGGGGTCAAGCAAGGTGATGATAAATCTATATAATCGATTGATTAGACTGTAGTCAGCATAATGCAGGAAAGGTTCGGTGAACTACTCTGGAGAAAGTCAAAGTCATGCTGATGCAGCAAAGATTCAATAAAATGACACCAGTAAAGCATTATAGTAGGTGAAGGTTTGTATATACGTTCAAAGATTCAGTCAATTATCATGTGAAGGTATTCATATTATGAGGTTTCACATATTAAACGTGGAGAAATTACTTCCGCTGCTTATAAGACAAAGACAAAGACAAATTATTAAAATACATTTTGATTTAAAGGGCTTTTAAGATGAACATTTAAAAAAATATATTTTTTCTTGAATGATGTGCACATCGATAATAAGAACAGTATTTATTGCTGACACAACAAGAGTTCTATAATGATCAATTCCACAAATGCTGCCATGGACAGATATGCCTGCTGGAGGTAAGTTAATAACTTGAACGCATCAAGTTTATCCCTTATCTTGGTTCACTCACAGCCAGACAGGTCAACCATGCAAGATGTGTTCTTCAGGACACAGCCAATTTGAAGACGTTTTTTAAAATTCATTATTTAAAGGGGTAGGTATCATTGGAATAAAGAAATGCCTGAGATAGGATGTGTATAGGTGACAAACCAGGTAAAGGTTGTGAAACACATGCAGAAGGCAATGATGGGGCAGTTGGATCGTTGTATGAAATTCTTGAAATCAACGGTGAATCTCAAGGTCAAAATTTGCCCAATTGGAGATGGGATGCTTCAAGGGCAGCAGAATGGTGCATTTGGGAGATCCACTGCTTCACAGCATGCGAGACCACACTTAATCCTTCTCCAGGGTGCTATCTGTGTGGAGTTTGCACGCTCTCCCTGTAACTGGTAAGTTCCTCCGGGTGGTCCACATTCCATCCATATTCCAGTCGTGTCGCTTAGTGGTTTAAATGACCGCTGTAAATTGTCCTTAATTGTGTAGGTGAGTGGTAGAATCTAGGGGATGTTGATGAGAACGTGGAAGAATTAAAAGAAAAATGATTAATGTAAGATTAGTGTAAATTGATAGCTTGACAGTTGACACAAACTAAAATTGTGTCGAGAAGAATAAAGATGAATATTACTGGAAATGGGTTCTATTCTGAATCTTTCCATTTAACTTCTCTAAGTGGCTGTCAATAATGGTCTAACATCTGTAAATAAACTACTTTGCAATCTGTTCATCGCTCACCTTGACAACTCGGGAAAAACATTAGCATGAAAAGTTTTCAACTCTTGCCTTTCAGTTTCCATTAGCAGTGTATTGTAAGAGCTCAATTATCCAAATTATAGAGCAAACCTGCTGAATGTGAACAAATTGCATTGGAAAATTAGATGCCATTAGAATATTTAGTCGCTTCCTGCAGCATTCCTGACAGTCATGATTCTCGAGAGAGAATTTATTGCATTGAGAGTTTAAAACTGCCCTCCACAGGGATAACATGAATCAAGGCCATTAACAAAATTATGGTGGTGACAATATGGTTTAAACATACTCACTTTGTGATTTGGTCAGGTTTAGTTTAGAGAGACGGCGCAGAAACAGGGCCTTCAGCCCATCGAGACCATGCTGACCATCAAACACCCTGTACACAAACATTATCCTACACACCAGGGACAATTTGCAATTTTTACCGAAGACAAATTAACCTGCAAACCTGTACGACGTAGGAGTGTGGGAGGAAACCAGAGCACAGGGGAATACCAACGGGGTCACGGGGAGAATGTACAAACTCCGTGCAGACAACACTCGTGATAATAATAATAATAATATATTTTATTGTCATTGCACATCAGTGCAACGAGATTTAGTATGCAGCTTCCAACCGATGTAAAAGAAAAGTAAAATAAATAAATAAGATGTGTGACGTGACCATCTGAGGGAGACAGTCCAGGGGAGATGGGGGGCACTCAGCAGGGCCGGTTCAGAGCCGCTATAGCTCTGGGAATAAACCTGTTTCTGAGTCTGGAGGTTCGGGCGTAGAAGGCCTTGTAACGTCTGCCGGAGGGAAGTAGTTCGAACAGTCCGTTACAAGGGTGTGAGGAGTCTTTATGGATGCTGACGGCCTTCCTGAGGCACCGTGTGTGGTAGATGCCCTCCAAGGCTGGTAGCTGTGTCCCAATAATCCTCTGCGCTCTGCGGACGACACGCTGAAGAGCTCTCCTCTCCGCCTCCGTGCAGCTGAGATACCACACAGAGATGCCATACGTTAATATGCTCTCTGTGGTGCAGCGGTAGAACGTTGTCAGCAGCTGTTGGGGCAGACCAGTCTTTTTTAATGTCCTCAGGAAGAACAGTCGTTGCTGTGCCTTCTTGACCAGCGCAGCGGTGTTGGTGGACCATGTGAGGTCCTCTGAAATGTGAGTGCCCAGAAACTTAAAGCTGGACACTCTCTCCACACTTTCCCCGTAAATGGAGATTGGGGCGTATTCTCCATTATGGGACCTCCTGAAGTCAATAATCAGCTCCTTGGTCTTGGAGGTGTTTAGTAACAAGTTGTTACGTGCGCACCAGTCCGCCAGGTTCTGCACCTCCGCCCTGTATTTTGTTTCATCACCGTTGGTGATCAGCCCGATCTCTGTTGTGTCGTCTGCAAACTTCATGATGGTGTTGGTGTCGAATGCAGGAACACAGTCGTGAGTGAAGAGGGAGTAGAGCATGGGGCTTAGTACACAGCCCTGTGGTGTGCCGGTGCTCAGGGTGATAGTGGAGGACAGGTGCGGGCCCAGTCTCACTGCCTGCGGTCGCTCCGTCAGAAAGTTCAGGATCCAATCGCATATCAGCAAGCTGAGGCCTAGCTGGTGGAGTTTGGTGGTGAGCTTGGTGGGGATGACCGTATTGAATGCAGAGCTATAGACAATGAAGAGCATCCTCACGTACGTGCCCTGTCTGTCCAGGTGAGTCAGGACAGTGTGAAGAGCCAGAGAGATGGCATCCTCTGTTGATCTATTTGCCCTGTATGCAAATTGATGAGAGTCCAGTGAGGCAGGGATGCTGGATTTGATGTGGGAGAGGACCAGCCTTTCGAAGCACTTCATTGGGATTGGAGTTAGGGCAACCGGGCGGTAGTCGTTCAGGTTGGTGACTTTAGACTTTTTCGGCACCGGCACTATGGTGGCTGTTTTCAGGCACTTGGGGACCGTTGCCAGAGATAGAGACAGATTAAAGATTCTCGTGAATACCTCCGCCAGCTGTACAGCACAGTCCTTTAGTACCCTTCCCTGGACTCCATCCAGGCCTGCAGCCTTGCGTGGATTGATCCTACGCAGAGCGCACTGTACCTCCTGAGTGCTCAGTGTTAAGATCCAACCCAGGTCTCTGGCGCTGCGCCACCGTGCCACCCCAGATATTCACCTTGTGCTAAGATGAGCGTGGTCCAATATAGGAAAGAGATATGATGCTGGATATGTTTAATGTTTTGTTTGCCCATAAAAAGTCATTGAAAATTTCAATTATTAATGTCACAAGGCACAAGAGCTGGAAAATGGCATGGAACCAGAGTTCTATTGCTGTACTCAGTTTGATGTTGCAGCACAGTTGAGATGATATTGTCAAGTAGTTTAGTTTAGTTTAGAGATGTAGCACGGAAACAGGCCCTTCGGCCCAATGTGTCCGCACCGACCAGCGATCCACACAAACTAATACTACCCTACACACACACACACTAGGAACATTTTTTTACATTTACACCAAGCCAATTAATCTACAAACCTGTACGATTTGGAGTGTGGGAGGAAATCGAAGATCTCGGAGGAAACCGATGCAGGTCACGGGGAGAACGTACAAACAACACCAATAGTCAGGATCGAACCTGGGTCTCTGGCGCTGTAAGGCAGTAGCTCTACTGCTGCACCACCGTGCCGCCTGAGAAACCAGTTCTCAAGATGTATGAAACTTCCATGTTCTTGCACACATTAATGCAGGAGTCACTCTCTTCCTTACTGAGGAAACGGTTGCTGCTCCACACGCGATGGCTATAATTTCTCAGGAAAGTCTTGGTCCTTACTCTTCCATTTGCTCTCTGCTTCTCACTGTAACCAAAAGAAATTATCATTAGAACATCGTCATACAAAAGAAATCAGTCCTCTTCTCTTTTCCAGATCCCTGCAATAAATTCAGGAAAATAATAACGCAATGTGTATCAAAATCTATCTGCATCTTCTCCTGTTTCTTTGACCCCTGCACTATATCTATGTCCTCCAGTTAGTAGTCATTCTCCATGTTAAAATATATTTCTCCTTCCCATCCCATCCAAATCTCTCTAGATCTTGAAGCCTGTGTTAAGCCTCTCTTCAGACATCTGTACTAGAAGAGCTATCTGAGGTTTTCTCGGCAGCCAGTGAATCTAGGGATCAAACATTTAAGGCAGCAGCTTGGACAGAGCGATTCAGGGACAGAGAACTGGGAGGAGATTGTAGGTTTGAACAGGGCGAATCATGAAACATGATCATGCATAAAACCTCCTGCAAAACCAAACATAATGGATGTCTGCAAACCATTATCTTAAATATGGTGATGCAGATGATTGAAAATAACACAAGAAAATAGTAACAGGATTAGACCATTCAGCCCATCAAACCTGCCCTGCCATTCAACATGATCATGGCTGATAGACACAAAATGTTAGAGTAACTCAGCGGACCAGGCAGCATCTCTGGAGAGAAGGAATGGGTGGCGTTTCGGGTCGAGCCCCTTCTTCAGGCCTATGATTTATGTTGGCCTCACCTGCTGGTCTGTGTCAGTTTCCCATAGCCCTCAAGTCCTTGACATTTCAAAATAATCATCAAATTCCCCTTCAAATATTTCCAGTGATCTTGCCCTCCATCATTCTCTGGGGTAGAGAATTCAGTGGTTTACCACCCTTTGCAAGGGCACCCTTTATTATTGCAGTACAAATGAGGGAGCACTAGGTTTTGCTTAATACATAATCACAAGTGCACTTCATCCATATTTACTCACATCACTGTAAATTAATTTATTGTGCCTGAATGATGTTCATTGACGCCTTGCTCAATCAAATCAACGGTTGACACTAAATAATGACAAGATGAGTTATGGATAAATTGAAAAGTGCACATGGTACATCTGGCATCGTGAATGAGCCAGATGTTATCTGCTGCTAGCCCATTCCTAAGGATGCATTAACAGCTTCTCCGAACCTTCCAGTAAATGAGCTACTTGGGGGTAGAAATTAATGTTGGCTTGAATATTGGGCGAGGTGTACAAGAGACATGATCAATTTATGACTAGTTTGCACAGTTGATTAAGATGTGTTCATAATAATTCATGCTTCACGTCTTGCAGGAGCCCAGCTGAGTCTCCTCAGTAAAAGTTTGGGACTGGGAAGTATTCCGCATCTTGCCAAGAAAATAAAAAACTCTCACTGAGTCGCATCATGGGAGTTTGGTGTTTGAAATGCTGCCAGCTCTTCACTGCACTGGAGAGGACTTGTACCAAGTAATGCAGCTTGATTTTGATCTATATGTCCTTTAACTTTAAAGATTAGCTGACAGTATATATCGACTGTTTCAAGAACTTCCTGGGAATCAGGCATATATTAGGCAGTGTAAACCAGCATCTCAGTTCCTCCCTACACACAGGTTCATAACGTTATAGGGAGAGAATTAGGCCATTTGGCCCATCAAGTCTACTCCACCATTCAATCATGGCTGATCTATCTCTCAACCCCATTCTCCTGCCTTCACCCTATAACCCCTGACACCCATATCAATCAAACACCTTACTAGCCCAAACTAATAATATAGGAGGCGGTGTTTATTCATTCCTGAGGGAGCTTCAACATTCGAATGAGCAAATGTGCTCCAAGTTATGGACCTTATCTGGCACTGGTTGTTACCGAGAAGGAAGCCGAAACATTTTACTATAGGTAATACATAATTGGTCTCTGCAGGCATGATTTCTATAACCACAATTAATAACCAGCGGAGAGACAGTGTGGCTTTAATGGAGAGAGTAAATCCTCCAAAAATTCTTTAAAAAAACATTAAAGCGGTCTAACAATCATATAGATCATCCAATCCTTACATTATAATTGGAAAAGTAACCAGGATTATTATGGCCACCTGCTGTTCCGTAATAAGCACCCAGATCCAAACATCTATGGGGGGCATCGTGGCGCAGCGGTAGAGTTGCTACTTTACAGTGCCAGAGGCCCGGGTTCGATCCTGTCTACAGCTGCTATCTGAATAGAGTTTGTGCTTTCTCCCTGTGTCTGCCTGGGTTTTCTCCGGGTGCTCCAGTTCCTCTCTCATCCCAATGACATGCAGGTTTGTAGGCAAATTATCCTTAGTGTGTAGAATAGAACTAGTGTACGGGTGATCGCTGGGCGGCATGGACTCGAAGGGCATGTTCCCGCGCTGTATCTCTAAACTAAACTAATCTGTTAATATTACTTAATTGTAACATAAGGCTCAACTATGAAGGAAACTGACCACTAATAACAGATCACCCGAACCCCACTATATAGCTACGTGCATGAAGTGATTACTTGTTGTAAATGTAAGACTGGTACACTTTCACCAACAGTAATCATTACAGTGCAGATTTGGAGAAACGAAATGGGGGATAGCTCCAAGATACAGTAGTTCTGTTGACGCAAATTTGCCCTGAGCAATTTCACAAAGCACTATCAGAAAAATCTGAGATGCAGAATAAAGATGCGCTCTCCCGGAATTTGTGCACAAATTTTTATTTTATTTCCACACATGTTTCTTGGTGCATTCAGAGACGATGTGGCATTAGGTTGCTTAAAATAGGTAATACACAATTGATCACTGCTGGCATGATTTACATAACCTCAACTAATACGTAGAGTTTTGTGGGAAATGTGATCCATCCCTCCTCTGGGATGCAGGGTTGCCTCATCTTTTCCCAAATGTTTCATAATATGCTTTAACATCACAGAAAGATAATTTTACTGAAACAAACTGCAGTGCTATAGGAAATTAAAGCTCCCCTAGGTAATTCTAAAATGAAATTTTAGGCAGTTAAAATACTGTACATTTTTAATGGAAATAATGGCCTGTTACTATGGAAACCTACTCCCTAAAATGGCACAGATGACAAATGAAAGATGACACAGCTTCCTTGGTATTTTCAACATGGGCAGAACTGATACAAAAGAATCCAAAGTTTTTCCCCCAAGTTCCCAAATGTACAAATCGACTAATGAAAGGAAAATATAAATGGATTGCAATTAGTTTTGAGGTAATCCAAGCATGGCTGCACTTGAATACTTCCTAGGTTAACATGTTTTTCTAACAAACATTTATTTTGTGTGTCTACAATTGAATTGAAATGAAATGAATTGAATTGAATACATTTTATTGGCCATGTATGTATACATACAAGGAATTTGTCTTGGTGCTTTGCTCGCAAGGATAACAACACAATATAGAGCAGACAATTAAAAATACAGCATTATAATTTAAACATGTAAAGAATAAAATAAAATACCAGAGCAAAAGGAGGCTACAGACTCTTGAAGGCACAAATGAACTCCTGTGTGTGTTCGAGACAGGGAAGGACATCCAACTTCAAAAGAAATCGCAAACAATGAAAAATTAAGCTTCGGGCAAAACCTGAAGATTTTAAGATTTGGCTAATCCACAGGAGAAAGTTACCATGACCCACCCTCTGGTACACCTTGGGTGTAGGATCAGTTAACACTTCATCAGAATGACCAATTGCAGTCTCATTGCAGGTTTAATGCTTCTGCTTTCATGAAACAAAATATCTTCTGACATTTCAGAGGCAGTGCTGCAGGAGATTTAATAATGATTAATTAGAAAAAGCAAAACCATATTGTGGGACAGATCACAAATCAGGCTTGAATTAAGCGATGCCAGATTCACAGCATGCAATAAATTAATTGTTTATCATGTCGATGAAATATTTTTTTTCTACACTATCCATCACCAATTAATGACCATAAGTGCAGAAAAACTTCCTGTCTACATGAATAAGCTCTTATGAACATGCTTCACAAATTAATGGATGAATGAAGCATAAAAAACATGAAAGTTAGAAAATAACTAAACTGATTTTAATGTGTAGGAAGGAATTGCAGATGCTGGCATAAACTGAAGATAGACACAAAATGTTGGAGTAACTCAGCGGGACAGGCAGCATCTCTGGAGAGAAGAAATGGGTGATGTTTCAGGTCGAGACCCTTCTTCAGACTGGGCTGAGGAAAGGTCTCGACCTGAAACGTCATCCAATCCTTCTCTCCAGAGATGATGCCTGTCCCGCTGAGTTACTCCAGCATTTTGTGTCTATAAACTGATTTTAAGCTACTCTTGTGGTAACAATAGTTTGGGCTTTTTTGATGCTTTCTTGGGAATCATAAAGTAAATGTAATCAAAAAATAAGGTGACAGAATTGAATGAGAAAATGGTCCAATTTGATGTTTAAGAAGGAACTGCAGATGCTGGAAAATCGAAGGTACACAAAAAAGCTGGAGAAACTCAGCGGGTGCAGCAGCATCTATGGAGCGAAGGAAAAAGGCAACGTTTCGGGCCGAAACGGTCTGAAGAAGGGTTTCAGCCCGAAACGTTGCCTTTTTCCTTCGCTCCATAGATGCTGCTGCCCCCGCTGAGTTTCTCCAGCTTTTTTGTGTACCTTTGGTCCAATTTGATGTTTAGTTTAGTATATTGATACAGGGTGGAAACAGGTTCTTCGGCCCAATGAGTTTGCGCCCACCACTGACCCCACATGGTAACATTACCATGCATACATTGGGGATCATTTACAATTTTACCAAAGTGAATTAACCTACAAACCTGTAATCTTTGGAGTGTGGGAGGAAACCGGAGCACCCAGTGAAAACCCACGCAGTTCACAGAATGTACAAACTCCATACAAACAGCACCCGTAGTCAGGGTCAAACCCGGTTATCTGGTGCTGCAAGGCAGCAACTCTACCACTGCACCACCCAAAATGGATGATGGTGGCAGTTTCAAGGGAAGACTCAGAACTAGCATTATTAACCTTCCAGACCATTTCAGTCAGCTAACAGAATTGTGCTTTTCCTCCATTGTTCTGGATCACATCCACCATCCCGGGCAGGACAGTCCCAGGGGTGGTGTCTTCATGAGATGTAGACAGGAGGGGCAGGTCCTGGTGGTCTACAATATTGAGTCCAAAACTCATCACATCTCAAGACAACAAGTAACGACCAACCATTGCTCTCATTTAGTTAATCGGTACTCTGCCTCATTAAACACACTTGGAAGAAACAGAGAGTGATAAGAGTACATATATGCTTTGTTTTAGATGCTTTTAATTCATTGTTAAAGGTGGCTGAGTTAACCCTCACTGATTGAGGTAGCAGAGCCTGAAAGAAATAGCTGCTAGAGTGGGCAGGTATCAGGTGAAAAGAGCATTAACAGAGGTGACAATCTTCATCTTTACCGGTTTACCCAATGTGTACAAGTGCCCATACAGTATTTGTAGGATGGGGATTGCTGCTCAGCAGCTTAAAAAGCTTCTGCCGGGCAACAGGCAGAGGTCAAAATTGAAAATAAGGCCCTGGTGTTGAACACAATATGAAACAAAGAACTGTAGGTGTTGGTTTATACTAACGATAGACACAAAGTGCAGGAGTAACTTAGCAGGTCAGTCAGCGCCTCTGGAGAAAAAAGGATTGGTTTTATTTTTGCCAAGAAGAGGGGCCCCAATCCAAAACATCACCCATCATTTTATCTTCATAGATGCTGCCTGTCCCACTGAGTTACTCCAGCACATTGTGTCTATCTATGAATTCTGCAATCCTGGGCTTGGAAGCTGTCTTGTCCTTTTCCAATCTCCCCCAGACTCTTCCCAGGGTGGTGAATCTATGGAATTCTTTGCACAGAAGAATGTGGCAATAACCACATAACCACAGAAGGTTATGGCAAAGTCAGTGGATATTTTTAAGGAAGAGATAGATAGATTCTTGATTAGTACGGGTGTCAGAGGTTATGGGGAGAAGGCAGGAGAATGGGGTTATGAGGGAGAGATAGATCAGCCATGATTGAATGGTGGGGTAGACTTGATGGACCGAATGGCCTAATTCTACTACTATCACTTATGACGTTATGACCTTCTCTCAGATAGCAGGACGGTCATTCCTAAATAAATGCTCTAAACTATTTTGGGTAAATAGCTTTATCTGTTTGCAGGGATTCATAAGCTCAGCTTCAAAGCATTCACCATTCATTCAATCAATGAATGAACCCACTGATTTACTCCAGCACTTTGTGTATTTTCGTAATCCCTCTTGCACGCCACGATCATAGGAGGTAGAACCAGGATGGCACAATGGCGCAGCGGTAGAGTTGCTGCCTTACCTCGCTTGCAGTGCCAGAGACCTGGGTTCGATCCCGACAGCGGCCCAACCAAACCTCACTTGCATTCTGAAGAAGGGTCTCGACCCAAAACGTCACCTATTCCTTCTCTCCAGAGATGCTGCCTGTCCCGCTGAGTTACTCCATCATTTTGTGTCTAACAAAGATTTTGACTCTGTGTTTGATCTAGAATAATGCTGGAGATAGCTTTGGAGCCGCATGGCTGTGGATTGTGGATTTCATACTTTAAAGAAACTGCTGGACAACCAGCCAAAGACGATTCAGATTTGATTTCTGAGTACAATTTGTTAGAATTAATTTCCCCTCCCACCAACCATCTGGCATCAACATTTCTCCAGCTTAATAATTCATTGGTTTTCCTCTGTGGGACCAGTATACTTTCCAAACAATACTTTCCATGCTTAGAAAGCACTGGCATTTGGCCCAGTAACATCGGTGAAGCAAACAACTGATATAAAAAAACAAAATTGATGAACATTAGGTGCAAGTGAGTCAGAGGAGAAATTATACTACAATAGATCTTCCTCAATTTTTTACACTAAACACACCTCAACTCAGTTAACTGTTTTTTTTAGAGATAGAGAAAGAGGCCCTTCGACCCACCGAGTTCATACCGACAATCCCCGCACACTACCCTAGACACACTGGGGACAATTTACACATACACCAAGCCAATGAACCTACAAACCTGTACATCTTTGAAGTGTGGGAGGAAACCGTAGATCTCGGAGAAAACCGATGCGGTCATGGGGAGAACGTGCAAACTCCGTACAGAGAGCACCCGCAGTCGGGATCGAACCCAGGTCTCTGGCGCTGCAAGCGAGGTAAGGCAGCAACTCTACCGCTGCGCCACTGGTTTTTTCCCCACCTATGATCGTGGCGTGCAAGAGGGATTACGAAAAGACACAAAGTGCTGGAGTAACTCAGCGGATCAGGCAGAATCTCTGGAGAACATGGATAGCTGACGTTTTGGGTCGGGACAATTCTTCAGACTGTTGGGAGCTGGAATAGAGGAGAGGCTGGAAAAAGCATGACAGTCAATAGGTGGACACAGGTGAGGAGGGGTTTGATAGACAGATGGTTGGAACAAAGGGCAGAGATAATAAAGCAGGATTGAAGAGTTGCAAATTGTGAAGCCAGAAGAAGGAATGTCGGCGGAGGGGACAAATAGGTATGAGTCCAGGTGGGGCACAGGGGAAAGGGTGGGAGGGAAGAAAGGGGGAGTGTGGGGCAGAAAGGAGAGGGAGAGGGAGAGGGAGGTGTTGTTAGAGGTTAGCTAAAATTGGAGAATTCAATATTCAATACGGATCACATTTAGGCAGAAATGATTAGTTCAATTTGGCATCATATATGGTACAGACATGGTGGGCCAAAGGGCCTGTTCCTGTGTTGTATTGTGCTTCGTTCTATGTTCCTAGTCCAGGGAAATGTGTATGCATGAAATTATACCATTTCTGCCTGGGAAGCACGGTGCGCAGAGCTGCTGTGAACTGTCCATAACTCAAATCGTTCGTAAGTCGGAAGTGAATAACAGCAGTGTGCAGGATCACAGAAATAGCTGTGAGGGTGGCACAGAGGCGCAGCGGTAGAGTTGCTGCCTTATAGCGCCAGAGACCCGAGTTTGAGCCTGACTGTGGGTGCTGTCTGTACGGAGTTTGTACGTTCTCCCCGTGACCTGCGTGGGTTTTCTCCGGGGTCTTCGGTTTCCTCCCACACACCAAAAATGTACAGGTTTCAATTTCAGCAACAACTTCCCAAATGCAACACGGGAAAATCAAGACAGAAGGAACAGCAGATGCTGGTTTACAAACCAAAAATACACAAATTACTTGAGTAATCAGCGGGTCAGGCAGCATTTCTGGAGAACATAGATAGGCCACGTTTCAGGTCAGGAGAATTCCGAAGAAGTGTTCTTATCCAAAACATCACTTACCCAGTTACTCAGTGAAGCTGTCTGACCCACTGAATTCTCCGGCATTTGTGTATTTTATTTTTCCAGAAAATTCCACCATGGACATTTCCTTCTGTAAAAACATATTCCTGTTGTCCAAGGATGTGGGCTGTTGGCCAGCCAGCTTGAATATCGATATTGCATGGCAAGATTCTGCCTACTGTTCCTCCATGAGTTTACAAACCAAATCTACTAGATTTTAATCAACATCTTTGATACTCAAGAGACAGCCATCACTCTGAGCAAAGCTTGTTCCCTATCCACCGTTACATATGCCTCATATTTTCCTGATACATTAACATAGCCTGAAACTGTTAATAGCGAATTTTAAAACATAATAAAAGCAAAACTTGTATCACAAACTCACCCTGCAGTAAAGTGTGGAAAAATAATAGGAACTGTCTGCCCAAGGAAATAACATTTAAACTTTAATACAATAATATTCCAGCACACAGCAACTGTTTTCACAGATTCTAAACACTGTGTGGTACTGTCCCCAACCAAGCACTTTGCAGTGTGTGCTTTGGAGAGACAACAGATGGGTCTAACCAGGATCTTGCCTGGATTGAAGAGTATTATATATGAGGAACAGTTGGAAAGACTTGGATTATGTCCCCTGGGGTGTTGGAGGTTGAGGGGTAACCTCATAGTGTATGCAATCATGAGAAGCATTGTTAGGGTAAGTATTCTTATTTATCTAAGTTATAGTTAGGGACATATCCTTCGCTCAGTCTGCCTGGGCAAACGCGATCTCCCAGTTGCTAAACACTTTAACTCCCCCTCCCATTCCCATACTGACTTTTCTATCCTGGGCCTCCTGCAATGTCATAGTGAGGCCCAGTGCAAATTGGAGGACCTCGTATTTCGCGTAGGCATCTTACACCCCAGCGGTATGAATATTGACTTCTCTAACCAAGTAACCCTTGCTTTCCCTCTCTCTCCATCCCATTCGCCCCCCTCCCCCTTCCCAGTTCTCCGACCAGTCTGACTGATGACAACAGTGTTCCTTGTACATCTTTTCATAATTGGTCTGCATATCTGTTCCTCTATCCCCTTACAACCCAGCGCTATGAATATTGATTTCTAGAGCTTCAAGTAACCCTTGCTCTAACTCTCTCTCTTTGTCCCTCCCCCACCATAGTTCTCCGACTAGTTTCACTGTCCTCCTGATTAATTGCATTTATGTCAAATCCTGATATAATTTCAGAAGACATACAGCGCACTGTAGCTTTTCAAGTGCAAATGACGGTAGATGCAACAAATCAATAATAAAGAGAGTAAGAAACGAGTGACTGGAGGAACTCAGCTGGGCAGCTGCACCTGTGGAGAGATGGTTGACTTTTCAGGCGAGGAGCTTTTATCGGGACTTTCTCCTGCAGTTTCGTTTATTGGTTCAAATTCCAGCATTTGCACTCTCTTGCCTCTCCAAAGAAAAAAGGTATTCTGGTGAGAGTCGGGAAATTATGAGAGAGAAACTGACTTAATGTATCAGATTGATAATCTTTCATCAAAAAAACCTTCAAACTCGGTCATGGATATTGCATAAGAATTAAATTTCACACCCTGGATTTATATAGTTCCCCGTCACTCCAAGCACTTGAGCGCAAGGTCAAGGTTCCAGTGCCTTATTAGGTGGATACAGCACAGCTATCTTTCTGATGTGGAATCAACGTGTGGCTCAGCCTGCCCTTGTCAACGGGCCATGGACCAAGTTCTAGTAAATGGGGGAAACAAAAATGAGAGCTGCAGGAAGAACTCAGCAGGTCAAGCAGCATTTGTGGAGGGAAATGGACACTTAACATTTTGCGTTGAGACCTTTAATTTGAACAGAAAGAGCAGAGGGAAAGCAGTCAGTATGCAGAGGTGGGAGAGGTGGTAAATGGAATTAATATAGAAAGGCAATTGAGGTTCAGCCTAGGTTTGCGCCCAACCCAGGCGACTATTTATGTGCTAGCCACAGAAGCAGATCCACAAACACTTATTACAATCACTCCACACTCTTAAATAATACTGTACACTGTGGATGGCTCAATTGTAATCATGTATTGTCTTTCTGCTGACTGGATAGCACGCAACAAAAGCTTTTGTTCTGGGATGTCAGGATTTTCATATGAAGAAAGACTGGATAGACTCGGCTTGTACTCGCTAGAATTTAGAAGATTGAGGGGAGATCTTATAGAAACTTACAAAATTCTTAAGGGGTTGGACAGGCTAGATGCAGGAAGATTGTTCCCGATGTTGGGGAAGTCCAGAACAAGAGGTCACAGTTTAAGGATAAGGGAAAAATCTTTTAGGACCGAGATGAGGAAAACATTTTTCACACAGAGAGTGGTGAATCTCTGGAATTCTCTGCCACAGAAGGTAGCTGAGGCCAGTTCATTGGCTATATTTAAGAGGGAGTTAGATGTGGCCCTTGTGGCTAAAGGGATCAGGGGGTATGGAGAGAAGGCAGGTACAGGATACTGAGTTGGATGATCAGCCATGATCATATTGAATGGCGGTGCAGGCTCGAAGGGCCGAATGGCCTACTCCTGCACCTAGTCTCTATGTTTCTATGTTTTCACTGTGCTTCGGTACACATGACGATGAACTAACCTGAAATAGATGGGGTGGCCCTAAGAGCCTGTTTCTGCGCTCGTTGACTCTATAACTACAAGCATATGCAAAGGACTAAGAAAAAATCCCAGAAATAAACACTAAAAAGCTGGGGAAATCCGTGGAAATAATTCTAGAAACGGATTCTAGAAACAAAATCCAATGTCATACTAGAGCGTTCCAAGAAAAGATACAGAGATAATGGAAGTTCATTTGTCCTTGTTCCAAATGCCCGCACAAGACGGAAAGAGCAACCCCAGCACAAAAAAACAGCTGAGCTCCACCGAGTTAATAGCTTTACATCAAGCCTGAGGATTTAATGAGCCTAAAGCGTGAAATGATGCAAGCAAATGATGATAAATAAAGAATAGCTGAGGATGGGACCAGCATAGGGCCTTGTGGCAACTCAGCACTCCCTGTGCACCGATATACAGTACACCTGCTCTCCCACCCACACAATCGCTCCACTGGCCTTCATTTCAAAGGCAGCTGGTGGCTGCATCAGCAGAGAAAATCATTTTGCTACCCCCTTAATATTTCTGAAGATGTCCAATTTAATTCCCTCAGTTGAAGTCATGCCAACTGATGACACAACACACTTGGAAGATGTTTGCAAACATTGCCTGCTGCACTCATACCACTTTAAAGTAGTTGGGTGGTATACCCTTTAATGAAGATACTGAGGAACAGGGCGGTTTATTGTGTATACAATCAGTGTCCTGCCGATTGACTATAATAGCTTGTAGAAGGTTTCAAGGTCAGTTTATTGTCACATGTACCAATTAAGGGACAGTGAAATTTGAGTTACCATACAGCCATACTAAGTGAAAAGGAATAGGACACACAGCCACATAAAATAAAAGTTAACATAAACATCCACCACAGCGGCTCCCCACATTCCTCACTGTGAAGGAAGGTAATAAAGTCCAATCTTCTCCCTCTTGATTCTCCTGCAGTCGGGGCTGTCGAACCATCTGCAGTCGGGGCCATTAAAGCTCCCGCAGCCGGCGATCCAAAGCCCTCACGTCGGGGTGATCGAAACTCCCACGTCAGGACGGTTGAAACTTTCCTCGGCTTGGAGCTCCCGAATCGGCCTCTAACCAGGGACCACGGGGTCCACGATGTTAAAGTCCACAGGCCCACGGTTGGAGCTCTCCACAGTCGATCCCCGGCAAAGGGATCGCAAGCTCCACGATGGTAAGTCCACGCCGCGCCCGCAGATGAAGAGTCGGGTCGGTATCCAGGAAAGGCCGCGTCACTACACGATGTTAGGCCGCAGTGGGGACGGAGATACAATACAGAAAAATATATTGCATCTCCGTCATGGTAAGAGATTGAAAAAAAGTTTCCCCCCCACACCCCCCACATCAAACAAACCAAGGGACACTAAAACATACTCTTTAACACGTACTTAAAATAACAAAAGCAGAAGAAAGGACAGACAGACTGTTGGCGAGGCAGCCACTTGCTAGCAGCGCCCGGTAGGAACAGTCCTGCGTTCAATGGATGAAGACGTGACAATCCAAATGTCAGTTATTCCCTAATCATGTATCTATACTCTGTAAATGGTTCGACTGTAATCATATATTGTCTTTCTGCTGACTGGTTAGCATGCAACAAAATCTCTTCACTGTACCTCGGTACTCATGACATTAAACTAAACTGAACAGTATTCTAAAAAGGCCCCAATCACTGGAGTAACTCAGCTTCTCTGGAAAGTAGGGCTAGGTGACGTTTCGGGTTGACACCGTTCTTCAGATTGACTGGGGTTTTATGGGGGGGGGGGAGGGGAGAAATAAACCAGCTTTGTCTCACCCCCCCCCCCCCCCCCCCCGTCCTGTCTACATTCAGTCTGAAAAAGGGCCCCGACCCGAAACGTCACCGATCCATGTTCTCCAGTGATGCTGCCTGGCCCGCTGAATTACTCCATTACTTTGTGTCCTTTAGAGCAAACCAGCATCTGCAGTTCCTTGCTTCCACTGTCAGCACTGCAATTCGCACAGTAATGCAAAGAAGATATAGAATGGGCAGAAGAGTGGAACTACAGGTAGTATAGCTTCCTCATGTCTCGTCCTGCCCTCCGGTGCTGTTCGAGTGGAATTTGCTTGTTTTCCCTGTGTCTGCACGGGGCTCCCTTTAGTGCTCCAGTTTCCTCCCTCATCCCAACGCTGGTTGTTCGACTAATTGGCCACCGTTACTTACTCAATGCAGGTGGCTGGTTCTGGCGGTAGTATTTGGAGGGATGGCAGTGGGGGGAGGAGGCGGAGTTAATGGCAACGCCAGAGAGATTAAATCCCAAGACAATAGCTGGGGGCAATAGGAATGTTCTGAAAGCCAGCACAGACTCAATGGGCCAAATAGCCTCCTTCTACACTGTAAGGAAATATATGAAATTTGGTAAGGAGGCTAGTTGAGCTACATTCAAGTTGCCAGATCATTGGCCTTTGGTACCTTCACTGCCACGTTATTTACGTCCTTCCTAAAGTTACGCCCTTTAATTCTGAGGCTATGGCCTCTGGTCCTAAGCTGTCCCACTAGTGGAAACATCCTCCCCACATTCACTCTCTCCAGGCCTTTCACTATTCAGTAAGTTACTGTGAGGATAGCCCCTCATCCTTCTAACTCCAGCGAGTATAGGCCCAGTGCCTTCAAACGCTCATCATAGGTTAGCCCGCTCATTCCTGGGGTAATTCTCGTAAACATCCTCTGGGCCCACTCTAACGCCAACACATCATTCCTCAGGTATGGGGCCCAAAACTGCTCACAATACCCCAAATGCGGTCTGACCAGTGCCCTATGGGGCCTCAATGATCTCCATATTCTCCATAATGGTTTCCTCAACTACACTTATTACCAGGAACTTATCACCACTCACCCACAATGTCGGGAGGCTGCCTTTATTGCTGGTGATGCACTACTTGCTGAAGAGACCTTCATTCAATCTGCTGGGACTGTCAAACATTACCTTCCAGTCTCGTCCAAGTCAACTTGGAGTGCAAAGACAATGATTAGATTTGTTTCTACACAACAAATTGGTTACTTGAACAACAACAACGACACAAAGCAGAAATTGCCAGGAATGCTCAGCCGATCGGCACCATATGGGACGAGAGAAAAAAATAATTGGATCCAGAGCTCTGATAACTGTTTCTCTCTCCACAGACAATGTTTAATTTTTTGTTTGGTTTAGAGATCCAGAGCAGAAACAGCCCCTTTGGCCCACCGAGTCCACACCGACCAGCGATCCCTGTGCACTAACACCATCCTACACACACTAGGGACAATTTATATTTATATCAAGCCAATTAGCCTACAAACCTGCATGTCTTGAGTGTGGGAGGAAACGGAAGGTCTCGGAGAAAACCCACACGGTCACAGGGAGAACGCACAAACTCCGTACAGACAACCTGAGTCTCTGGTGTGTAAAGCAGTAACTCTACCACTTCACTACCGTGTCACACTGCTTCACCTCAAGCATCTTGCTTGCGCTCAATATCCGCTGCATTTTTATGTTTTACTTCAAATTTCCAGCATTCAGTTTGTGCAAATAAATTGTCCATTTGGTCCACGTTTCAATAGCAAGTATAAGGTGTTCCTGGAATTCGTTACTAACACTGATTTGTTGTTTCTTCCACATTCATCTCCTCCCCTCACGAAGATACCCCAGAGGAATCCATCTCTCTCACCTCTCAGACACCCCGTTTAAACTCACCATACACCTCTTCTGCTCTCTTGGACCTCATTCTAACTGAATGGCAGTCTAATTAATGTTCAAGATTCCAGCATCTGCAATTGCTTGTGTATGAGTTTGGGAACTGGGTATGAGCTCAGGGTTCCAGGTCTGAGAAAAAAAGGAGGCACATGAAACTACAGATGCTGAAATCTTGAGCAAAACACAAAGTGCTGGAGGAACCCAACTTGAAATGTTATTGATCTGTGTAGGAAGGAACTGCAGATGCCGGTGTACACTGAAGATAGAGATTAAATGCTGGAGTAACTTAGTGGGACAGGCAACATCTCTGGAGAGAAGGAATGGGTGATGATTCGAGTCGAGACTTTTCTTCAGATAGGGTCTCGACCTGAAGCGTCATCCATTCCTTCTCTCCAGAGATGCTGCCTGTCCCGCTGAGTTACTCCAGCATTTAATCTCAATGGTCTATTCCCTCCACAGATGCTGCCTGACCTGCAGAGTTCTGTGAATATTAGGAACTGGGTGTTAGTGCAATAATTTAACTATTATGTGTTTAACAATTCATGGCAGGGTTGCACTAATCAACCCACGCTTGATTGAGTCGTGTGACCTTTTCATGGAACGTCTCATGGGCTGGGAGACGCACTGGTCGCCCAGTGGTCACTCAGTTCCAGCGGGCTCTCCTTCCCTCTGAGTCCGACACCCCTACACTCTACATCGCTGTGGCCTTGGCCCACACTCAGTGATCATAGACAATCCTTCATCCTCCCACCCACAGCCATAATTACTGTGCTGTGCCGTGATGGGTAGCAAGGTGGCGCAGCGGTAGAGTTGCTGCCTTGCAGCTCTTTCGCTGCCAGACACCCGGGTTCAATCCCGACTACGGGTGCTTGTCTGTACGGAGTCTGTACGTTCGTCCCCGTGACCGCGTGGGGTTTCTCCGAGATCTTCGGTTTCCTCGGTAGGTTAATTGGCTTGGTATAAATGAAAAATTGTCCCTAGTATCTGTAGGCTTGTGTTAATGTGAGGGGATCGCTGGCCGGCACGTACACGGTGGGCCGAAGAGCCTGTTTCTGCGCTGTGCCTCTAAACTAAACTAAATTACCATCCTCACTCCAGAGTTGTTGAAACACCCACAGTGGCAAGATGGAGACTGGATATGTCGGTCTGCTCGTATCAGCCACTTACCGATTACCATTAATTATTGCCATTAGTCACTTGGCAATTCTTCACACTGTAAAATAGAATTTAAATTTTGTTGTAGCAAAATTCAGCGCCAGCACGGTGAAAGAATCATTCACAGCTCCGTGCAAGAAGAGCATGAAAGGGCAGAAGCTTCAAAATAATAGACTATATTGAAACAGCTTGTCTCTCTCCCCCAGGGAGCAATTGATAAAGGTATCCGAGTTGTATATTCCAAAGGCCTCAGGTTTGCTGCCATGTTTAAAGAAAGTTAATTGCAGCCACTACAACAGAGGGAGTGCTGCAATTGAGCTGTAACTTAACTTTCCTAAGCAAGTTGGCGTCCTCTAATCAATCCCCACTAGACCAAGTCACTGCTCGTTCTGCTCCTGATTACTGCCTCGTGAACTTTCCGGGCAGCAAGACAAAACTGACAGGTGTGCAGTTATATAGTTTGGTTTACTTTACTTTAGTTTAGAGATACAGATTGGAAACAGACCCTTCGGCCCACCAAGCCCGCGCTGACCAACGTTCACCTGTACAATTGTTCTATGTTATCCCAGTTTTGCATCCAACACACATGGGGCAATTGCCAGAGGCAAATTGGCTACAAACCTGCACGTCTTTGGAATATGGGAGGAAACCGGAGCACCCAGAGAAAACCCAGGAGGTCACAGAGAGAACATAGATACTCCATAGAGACAGCACCCATAGTCAGGATCAAACCCGGGCCTCCGTCAGCAGCTCTACCACTGCGCCACTATGTTGCCCACAACTCAGTTACTGAGCATAAACCAACACCCATTCTTGAACCAAGCTATAATGAGGGCACAAAAGGCAAAGTGTTGCAAAGCCTGCCAAGTAATAGGCGGATACAGATGAGGAGGGGGGTTTGATAGGCAGTTGTTTGGACAAAGGCCACAGATGAAAAGACAGAAGGTGTGAGATAAAAGGATGAAAGAGTTGCGAATTATGAAGCTAGAGGATGGAATGTAGGAAGGGGAGTGGGAGGGGAGAAATAGGTGCAAGGTCAACCAAGGTTCGAGGAGAGGAGTGAGAGGGGGGAGCAAATGGGGAGGTTAGGGGGAGGAAGGGGAGAGTGAAGCAGGGTGTTTCTAGAAATTAGTTAATAATTCTGACTGCAACCACTTGGCCATAAAGACCGATTTGCCAGTTGCTACACATGCCTACTGAAAAATGGTGAAACATGCTCAAGAACTCCTGAATCTCTCTGCACTTCATTCAATTTGTTTGGTTTAGATACAGCGCGGAAACAGGTCTTTCAGCCTACCAAGCCTGCACAGACCAGTGATACCTGCATATTGACATTATCCTACGTACATTGGGGACAATTTTACATTCATACTAAGCCAAATAGCCTACAAACCTGTACGTCTTTGGAGTGTGGGTGGAAACCAAAGATCTTGGAGAAATTCCGCGCGGTCACAGGGAAAACGTACAAACTCTGTACAGACAGCACCCGTAGTCAGGATTGAACCAGGGTCTCTGGCACTGTAAGGCAGCAACTCTACCGCTGTGCCACCCTCTTTGTGATCTTACCACTTAGTTAATAATTTGCCTTTTCTTTCCTCTTACTAAAGTCTGTGACCTCTCACTACCCTACATTAAACTCAATTTGCTAGGTTTACAACCATTCACTCACTCGGTCTATATTCTATCTATATTCTATCACAGTCACAATGTCATGATCAAAACATGTCCCTCCATTTTCTTTCATGTCATCAAACATATATATGATGAAGAGAACACAAAAATAAAGAGGCCATTCAGCAAGCAGCATACAAAGCACAGAGAATGCGACAAAACCTACCTTTACAAAATTACTCACAAATTTCGGAGCCACCTTTGTAAATTTGTTTTGCTTTTGCAGATCAATAGTGTATAAAAGCATGAGGGGATGCACAGAGTCTTTCACCCAGAGTAGGGGAATCAAGAACTAGAGGGCATGGGTTTAAGGTGAGAGGGGAAAGATTCAATAGGAACTTGAGGGGCAACTTTCTCATTCAGAGGGCGGTGGGCATATGGAACGAGCTGCCAAAGGACGTAGTTGAGGCAGGTACTATAACAACATTTAAAAGACATTTGGACAGGTACATGGATAGGAAAGGTTTAGAGGGTTATGTGCCAAATGTGGGAATAGTGTAGATGGGGCATTATGGTGGGCATGGGAAAGTAGGGCCGAAGGGCCTGTTTAAGTGCTGTATCAGCTGAGTGACTATAATACGACTAAGACCGAAGGCTGGCAACTCTTGCTCCGTATCCGTTGATAAACATTTGGCCCTTCACTTGTTTCCGCCAACATCTCCCATTGAATAAATTTGGGAACTTAAGACTCTCAAGCACACCTGGGCTGTGCTCTGCCATTTTCAATGTGCTTAATTGCAGCCAATTTATCTTCATGCACCGTTTCACATTAGAATCTTGCCAGCTGCACCACTTTTAAGGTCTTTTTGTCTCAGATGTTACACTTAAAATGCAGACTGCTCACCTTCCAGTCATTTCGCGCTCCTGTGGTTTGTGAAATGTTGAACTTTTTTTCTAATAAAGGTCGCTGCGATATTTGCATGTCATTAATCTCATTATACTACAGGTGCACCATGCAGTCACATTAAATATCTGCAGTTTCTGAGACACAGCATTCAGATTTGCACCTAAGGCAACGAGATAAATTTACTACTTGATAGAATAATCAATAGTGAAATAATCAACTTGTCTCCAGAGTAAAAAACAAAGCGCTGGAGGAACTCAGCGGGTCAGGCAGCATCTATGGAGGGAATGGACAGATGATATTTCAGGTCAGACAGAAGAAGGTGGAACGCTTCACGAATTAGCGTGTCATCCTTGCGCAGGGACCATGCTAATCTTCTCTGTATCGTTCCAATTTTAGTGTATGTGCTGCCGAAGCAAGCACGTGACTGAAGAAGGTTTTCAACCCAAAAATGTCATCTGTTCAATCCTCGCACAGACATTGCCTGATCCACTGAGATCCTCTAGCACTTTGTTTTTTGCTCAAAGTCTCTCGTGTCGCTGATTCCAGTGTTTTCGTCAGAAAACGTTGACATCTCTGTTTCAGCGTGAACTGCAGCATGGAAACAGGCCCTTCGGCCCACCGAGTCTATGCCGACCAGTGATCACCCGTTCACACTAGGTCTACGTTATCCCACTTTCTCATCCACTCCCTACACACTCGGGACGATTTACAGAGGCCAATTAAACTCCAAACCCGCACATCTTTGGGATGCGAGACTAAACCAGAGCACCCGGAGGGAGCCCACACCATCACAGGGAAACGTGCAAACTCCACACACACAGCACTCAAGGTTGGGATCAAGCCCGGGTCTTTGGCACTGTGAGGCAGCGGCTTTGTCAGCTATACTACTGTGCCGCTTTGAATATCCATCACTTCCATATAACCCCAGCTTCGAATAGGTGGTGGCAAAATAGGCATCGCAGGATGACCCTAAACCTGCCCTTGGGGTCACATAAGTGAGCACTTGTCTGATGTTACCCTTCTCTAACCTCGGGAAGTACAATACTCATAGGGAACCTGCTAACATCAGCTAAATCAGCACAGACTACGACTTAAACATGAAAATTTCTCGATTTGTATGGCCCAAATAAATCACCTATTAGTGTTCTTATCCGCTAAAATTCACAGGGTTTCACTTTTCGCAACTGCTTTAGCTACTGTTCCATTATAATACAATCACAATGAACTAAACCCCCTGTAATTAAACTCAACGTAATTGAAATGATCCAACAAGCCTATCATTTTTTTTAAATAGACCTGCGCTATGCCTGACTCTTCATCATTACCCTTAATCTTTTCTCTTTACAGAAATAAATGAAGTCACCCTCTCAAAACCCATTTATTCTAATCTCTCTATCCGAGACGCCAGGCAGAAACGTGGGAACCAGTTTCCTCATTTAAATGGAAACCAGCTCGTAATCATTTAATTTAAAGATACTGTATTAATATTAAATTTGATACATTTTATGTTTTGAAATATCCTTTTCTACCGATTTCTGAAATCTGAATTTTCAAGTTACATTTTTAAGGGGCTGTCCCACTGCGGCGATAAATTGGCGAGTTTAGAAGAGTTTAGGAGAGTTTGAAAAAGTGTAATGTTGAAGACCTCCTTCGACTATGTTGAAGACCTCCTTCGACTATGTTGAAGACTAGTTTCGACGAACTTCGGGAAAATTGGACACCGAATAGTGGAGAGTGAAGACGACCTCCTTCGATCTCCTTCAACCTCCCTTCGACTATGTTTAAGACTATCTTCGACTACCTTCGATTACCTTTGACTACCCTTGATTACCTACGGATAACATGCTGACCTACTACGACCTACTTCGACGATACCTACGAGTAAAAAATATATAGATTTTTTCCATGGCGACCTTTTTTTACTCGTGGGCATTTTTCAGCATGTTGAAAAATACACCGCGACCTAGCTGAGGCCTCGAGTACGCGGGGACTACCCTCGAGCATGAAGGAGAGTTACAAAGACCTCATAGGACCTCGTGTCGACCATGCTGCGAGTATGAGTCGAGGGCAAACTCTTCTAAACTCGCCAAGTAGGTTGCTGCAGTGGGACAGCCCCTTAAGGCAACGATCCATTCCTGATCCCTCTTTAATTAATAATGACATCAAATTGATCTCAAAGTAAATATATCCCTAGGTTTGCTGAAGATAAGTTTACAGTAGGTTCAAAACCCAGTGTATGGAAAACATAAAAACATATTATTAAGTGGCAAATACAGCAAGAATATGAAGCGTTCTGCTAGGTGAATTCAAACACAAAAATAATAAGATTATTTCTATTTATTTTCAAAGGGAATTTGTACAAATGAGAACACCAGGGCAGATTTTGTTTGCCTTAAAGCATACATAATATAGCAACTATTGTACACCTTCTGCAAATAATTTAATTTGATGCCAACTAAATCCCCCAAAGCAATTTTAATTGAATCAACCCGTCGGGAACTTGGAGGAACAAGGAATGCAGATGCTGATTAATACACAAAAGGACACAAAGTTCTGAAGTAATTCACCAGGTCAGGCAGCATCTCTGGAGAACATGGATAGGTGACGTTTCAGGTCAAGAAGAAGGGTCTCGACCAGAAAGGTCACCCAACCATATTCTCCAGGGATGCTGCCTGTCCCGCTGAGTTACTCCAGAACTTTGTGTCCTTTTGTATGCTATAACAGCATACATCTGTGACACAGCCTTCACTTACGATGTATTATCTCCAAACAATATTATCTCCATTAATATTCACCCATTTAATAATTTTCTCATGTGACTATCGCTGGTTAACAATGACGGAGTGAACAAACACGTTATATTTAATGCCTTTTTATTTCATGCTTAACATCTTTTTCGTTAGTCTTCGAGAGTAATGCATATTGACATTCATTAATCAAGCTTAAAACTCTGTAAAGAACTGCATCAGACGTAATTCTTTAATGTGGTATTCAAGTAGGAAAGAAACTAAACGCCAGCCAACATCACACACCCATTGCTGCAAACTAAAGAAGTAAATGAAATGGAAAATATTGTTGCAGAAGTCATCTCGACACAGCTTTGACAGAAGATCGGTGGAAACCAGAGGGTTTTATGAGCTACAGATAGCAGAACTTTACCACAGATCTTCCGCTGAAGGAACGATCTCAACCTTAAACGTCACTTCTTTCTTTTCTCCAGAGATGCTGTCTGACGCGCTGAGTTACTCCAGCTCTTTGTTACTATCTGAAGGATAGGGAAATCTCCTTATGGAAATTCAGCCTCAAATGTACTGAGCTGCTTTACGGTCGGTATCATCTTGCAGATTAGACTCCCGACGTTAAACTCCTGGATTTCACTCATTACTTAATTTACCAATTCTGTACCTCTCACCTTCGCCACTGCAATTAACACCACTTAGAAAAAAAATAAGAATTCAAAATGCATCACAGAGGGCTCATTTAATGAGGAAACTAGACTAAGTGAGTCCGGTTGGGTCCCATGTTCACACGGGAGGGCTGGTCCCCCAACGCAATATTCCACCTCTCCACCAATTCCAACATTGGTAGCCAGTGGGCGGTGGGGGCTCTTTCTGGAGCGTTAGTATGGGTGTTGTGGGCCGAAGGGACTGGTTTCCAGATGGACATTGTGGGCTGAATGTATTCTTGGGCTGGCAGCTCAGTCACTCAGACGTGGTGGGCTAGCAGCTAAGTCACTCAGGGCTGGGGGTTGGCAGCTCAGTCGCTCAGGGCTGGTGGGCCAGCACATCAGTCACTCAGGGCTGGTGGGCCGGCAGATCAGTCACTCAGGGCTGGTGGGCTGGCAGTTCACTCATGGCTATTCCTTGAAATTCCATTTCAAACAGAATGAAGGCCAACAAATTCAATTTTGTAGCATTTCAAGCAGAATGCAGGCCACCAAATTCAATTTCATTGTATTTCAAGCAGAGTGCAGGCCAACAAATTCAATTTCATAGCATTTCAGGCAGAGTGCAGGCCACCAAACTCAATTTCATAGAATTTCAGGCAGAGTGCAGGCCACCAAACTCAATTTCATAGCATTTCACCATAGCTGTTCCGCCAATTTGTGCTGGACCTCACTCTAACAATGGAGGAGGCCCAGGACAGAAAGGTGAATGTGGATATGGGAAGGAGGGTTAAAGTGTTTAGCATCTGGGAGATCAGGTAGGTTTAGGCAAACTGAGCGGAGGTGTTCAGAAAAACGATTGCCAAGCCTGCACTCCACCTTCCCAATTCTCCAACCAGTCTGACTGTCCCCGATTACATTGTCTCTGTTTGCTTTGTTGTCACCTTCTACCAGCTAACAATGGTCTATTCTACATTTTCCTTGATCTGCATCTCTTTTGATCTTTTACAATTCCTTATCTCTGTGACTCCCTCTCCCCTAACTCAGTCTGAAGAAGGGTCTCGACCCGAAACGTCACCCATTCCTCCTCTCGTGAGTTGCTGTTTGTCCCACTGAGTTACTCCAGCATTTTGTGTCTATCTTTGATGCAAACCAGCATCTGCAGTTCCTTCCCCCACACTGAACACTGTTGTCATTGTGGATGGCATTAACTTCATGGTCCTTCATGGTCAGATCAAGAACCCTGCACTTACAACAACTGGGACTTGAAAATGGCGCCAAACTGACGATTCTGTATACTATCTCAGTGTACTACTGCTATACACTTGTACTGTATCTGAGATGCTTGTCTAATATGTATCTAAGTGCTTATGACTAGTGATACTTCTACTGAACAGTATACAAAAATGAAGTTCACTGTACCTCGGTACAGGTGACAAATAAAATACCATACCATACCATAACTTCCCAAACACTGAATGAGACTTCAAGTGCAAGATGCTTAGATGGGGCAGAATTTGTTAGACGTAACCAAGATGTTATCTGGAAATAATATGTGGACAGTCTAATTAGAGGGACCACATTCAACCATGCATTGGGTAACAAGCCTTGCCTGTTGCTGGTGTTTCAGTGGAAGAGCATTTTGGGAATAGTGATCACAACTCCTTGGGTTTTAAGATAGTTATTAATAAGTCTGGACCTGGAGAAAAAATACTAAATTGGAGAAGGGAAAATGTTAATATTATTAAGCAGGAGCTGGGGGGAGAATGCTTGGATTAGCTGTTTCTGGCTAAATTCACATCTGACAAATGGGAGTCATTTAAAGACGAGCTGATCAGAGTTCAGGACCCACATGTTCCAATGAGCAGGAGGGACAAGGATTTAAATGTAAGGATACATAGATAATAAGAGAGGTTGTAAATTTGACAATGGTCTCTCCAGCAATGAGGCAGCAGCACCAACTGCGAAAAGGATGTCACTGTGTGATAACACCAAAGTTTGTGAATAGAAAGAGTTCATTGAGTGAGAAAGAAAAATATAAAATTAATTCATTCAGAGAGCAAAGCAAACACTGACTTGCCATCAATGACATTGAGCTAAAAGATAAACTGAGATTTAAAAAAAGGTGTTAAATTAGGAAACATTGCCTCATGCACAGTGTCAGGTGATAAAAGATGAATTATTTGTGCTGGTTATAGAACAGAAAAAGAGACTGATTTACAACAAGCGCTGGAAGGAGAGAGACAGCAAGAGTGATTCACACAGGATATTGGACAGAAAAGAAAAAGACTGACCCACGGAGAGATTGATTTATATAGTTCGTTCAAATGGGAAGAGGGCGAGCCTACTGCATAGATTTTGTCAAGGGAACCAAAGAGATCACATCAGCGAGACAAAGGTGCAGAAAGACAGAATCATGTCAGCTTCCCGTGATATAAAATGATTGATTAGCAGAGAATACAACAGCAAGTGAGAGGTGGACTAACTTGGATTACATGCCAGAGAAGAGGTGACACACAGAATCCGTGGCAGATAGTGGACAGCAAGGAAAGGGGCGAAAATACATTTTGCAGTCCACTGAGAATAGGGACCGAAATTAAAGTTGTGACTGAAGCCCTGACGGTATCATGGAGACAGAGAGAAACAGTGCCGTTAACTGAATCAGTTCTCAGATGACAAAACAATAACAGCTTGACCAATAGTTTTAACAGATCCCAATCAACAGAGCCTGATCAAAATGTAATCCGTTAGTTTTTGTGGTAAGAATGCTTTTGGTAAATTATATGTCATAATCTGTAGGAAGAAACTGCAGATGCTGGTTTAAACCAAAGATAGTCACAAAAAACTGGAGTAAGTCAGCAGGCTAGGCATCATCTCTGGGTGACTTTTCGGGTCGAGACACTTCTTCAGAGTCTGAAGAGCCGTCACCTTTTCTTTCTCTCCTGAGATGCTGCCAGGCCCTAGCCTAGCCTGCTGACTTACTCCAGCTTTCTGTGACTATATTTTATAATCTGTTCCCTTCTTCCCTACAGGCATCAGGCTATAAAGCACTGCAACCTCCAAATAAGCTCTGACTACATGGATTTTGGGAGGATTGGTTTTGCCTTTTTGAACCATTATTGTTTATTTGTATGTTTCATGTATGTGTATATATATAGATTTATTGCACTTTTTGCTTATTATATTGTCTACAGTATGTTTACATATTATGTAGTGTTGCTGTATTGTTCTGTGTGGAACATATGACAATAAAAACCACTCTTGACCCTCTCGAAAATGGCTTCAAGTAATACAAGCTATTTGTCAATGCTTGGTTTCAGTTGTAGCAATTCTATCCATTGTAACCAACTTCAATTCCCTCTCAAGTTAAAGTGACTCTTCAGTGTATCACTGGAGAGATGCAACACTATGACAGGTTCCTAACAATCTGTTCATGTGGATATAAAACTCTGCGTGTCACAGGGTGCTATGATCTTACCCGGTGTCCTGATTAAGCAGCAAGCACTCGATCAACAACAGCAAAAGTAGACATCTATCTCACGCTCCTAACCCCAATCTCCTGCCTTCTCCCCATAACCCCTGACACCTGTACTATTCAATAGGAAAATATTACCTATCGATAGGTACTATCACAACGTCTAAGAAACATTTAGACAGGTGCATGGAGAGGACAGGCTTAGAAGGATATGGACCAAACGCAGGCAGGTGGGACTAGTTTAGATGGGACATGTTGAACGGTGTGGGCAAGTTGGGTTAAAGGGCCTGTTTCCACGCTCTATGGCTATGACTCGATAACACTTCAAATTGACCACTTAACATTCCTGAAATAATGCCATTTAATTTTTCCACTGCACTCCCTTTGCTCTCTTCTAAAATCTCCCCAACTCTTCAGATTCAGGGGCAGTTTCTTCCCGGCTGTCATCAGGCAACAGAACCATCCCACCATAACCAGAGAGTAGTGCTGAACTACTATCTACCACTTCGGCGACCTTTGGACTATCCTTGATCGGACCTTGCTGGCTTTACCTTGCACTAAAGGTTATCCCCTTATCATGTATCTATACACTGTGGCTCGATTGTAATCATGTATTGTCTTTCCGCTGACTGGATAGCACGCAACAAAAGCTTTTCACTGAACCTCGGTACACGTGACAATAAACTAAACTGTAAAAGGTTGACATGAAATTGATAAACCCTGAAAATGTTGCCATCTCAATCTTTCTCATCTCATCAGTGAATTCTTCATAACTTTAACGATCACAATTAAATCTCAGAATCTTCTCTGCTCCATGAGAAATGGTCTCCATATTTTCCAGCAAAATACAATTTCATATTCCTGGCAGAATTCTATCCAGCCTGACATTTAAAAAAATGTATTTATGTATATTTTTGAAAGGACTAAAAGAAAGAATTTCACACACTGTTATCTATAATATGTCCCAATATTGCAACAAAATACTATTTTATTCATAATCGAAAATCTAATCAATCGCAATTACCGTGCGTGAAGAGGGAACTCTTTACAATAACAGACTTTGGAAGAAATGAACTTATGCATGTTACACAGACGTGTAATTATATAAACAGCTGAACAAATAGGCCAGTTGATATAATTCAGTAATGAATGTGTAATCAAGCTCTTTTACACCAACCTTCATCTTTTATTTATAACTGTACCGAATTGTTGTTTCCTCCTTCCCAGGAAGAATATAAAACTGATTTTACCATTTTGATAGATCTCATTATTAATTTTCAGAGCTTACTGCTGCCGAAAGCACCATTAAAAACCTTTATTTCCTGGAGATAAAATCATTCTGACTGTAAAATTACTTTTTCAATAGGCCAGTTTTGCTCTATTAGTCTGTGTGGTACCTTATGTGTAGACCCTTTAGAAAAATGATTTAACACTAACTGTATGACAGAAGATAGGCAATTAAAATCTGCCATGTTATTTACTGCCTTAATTACTGGTACATTGTTGACATCATGCACACAATGGGCTGAACAGCCAACTTCTTTGCAGTAGATTTCTGTGCTTTAATACTTCTGAGGAGTTTGTACAACTGATTTTAATCTGCTCCACTAGTAAAGGGCAAGATCATTCATCCAAGCTGGTAGATGATTTGTAGAGCTATAGAGAGAGTCATTGAGTCATATAGCACACAACCAGACTACTCATCAAATACCCTTCCGAACCCACTTATCATTACTTGGTCCATTGCCTTATTTTCATCAGCACACAACTGCATTATAACTCGGTGGCCTCATCAAGAAGTTGTAGTGCATTTCTCACCAGTTGAAAAGGGGAGAGAGGAGGATGTTCAATCATCTCAGGTGTGTGCAGCCTTCGACTCCCACACACAAATTATTAAACTGGGGATGCAACAAGTGAATACTATCGTCCATTTAAGCTGAAACGGAAAGTGCTGGAGTAAGTCAGTGGATCAGGTAGCATCTCTGGAGGACATGGATAAGAGATGTTTTGGGTTGAAGAACATCAAAGTCTGGAGAAGGGACCCAACCTGAAATGCCACCTATCCATGTCTTCCAGAGGTGTAGCCTGACCCATTGAGTTACTCCAGCACTTTGTATTTTACTCAAGATTCCAGCATCTGCAGTTCCTTGTGTGGTCCCATTTAAGCCACATTCATCAGGTCCGCTGAAGCAGGTCATTGTGGGATTCAAATGTTTCAAAAGAATGGATCTAAAGCTTGGGGGAGTATTAGGAGGCAAGGTAATCTGTAGAGTCCAAGCGAAGCACTGGATGGACTTAAGCGGAGGGGACCAGAGGACCGATGGAGCAACAGTGAAAGATGAGGTGTGCTGACCCGAATCTACACTAGGATGAAGCAACACTGGAATAAGGTCAATCAAATCCCTGAGGTTGAATGATGGAGGAGGGAGTGGGATTCTGTAAAGATGGAAAGTATCCTGACTGGTTGCATCTTGGCCTGGTGTAGAAGTTCAAACACACAGGAATGCAAGAGGTTGCAGAGAGTGATAGACTCAGCCTGGTCCATCACAGGCACAGCCTCTACACCATCAACATCATCTACATGAAGACGGCATCTATCATCAAGGAACCCCACCATCCAGGCCATGCCCTCTTTTCACTGCTATCATCAAGCCGGAGGTACAAGAAGCCTGAAGACTCTCATCATCAGGTTCAGGAACAACTACTATCCTACAACTATCATGTTCTTGAACCAATCTGCACAACCCATTTGCAATGTCACATTTCAGATCATCTTTTGCACCACCAATTTATTCTAATTGTGTATTTTTGTACTAAAGTCTTGCTTTTTTGTAATCCACTGCCCATTGTTCTTCCCCCTCCCTCACCGTGGTCTCCCCACGACAGGTCCTCCATTGTTCTTCCCTCTCCCTCACGGCAGTTCCCCCGCGACCAGGTCCTCTTGTGTTCCTCCACCCTGAAACTTGCATGACTGAACCGTACTAGAGTGGGTTGCAATGTTTGTGAAGAGAGTTATTAAGGACAGGGTGCAGCCTGATGATACAGTATTCGATATGGCATGTATTATACACATACACTCTTGATCCTAAACTTAAATTAGTTACTGAGAAAGTCAAATTTTCTTCTTAAAGCGACCACAAGTCATAACTCACCTAGTTAAATGATTGCAATATTAAATAATGTAATCATATCATTAATGCTTTGAAATTGCCCCTGGCAGGTTTTAATATTATCAGCATAATCTCATCATGAGTTAAATAATTATACATGTAAATTATATGTGAAGTGCTATGCGTGATGGAGCCAATGGTTCTGAACTCTGGTGTTACAGTGAATCTTAGTATTGAATGGGCAGCTGGTAAATATGGAAGGAGAATATACATTGAACAGACTGTGACCCCCACAGTGGGATCTAGGAGTTTGCTGCATATTGTGTGGAGTTTCTTACTTCCTGTGCCTTGGCTTTCTCTATGTCTGCTTCATTTTATGAAGTTACCACTCAGCAAGGTCATAAGGTTATAAGTGATAGTAGCATTAGGCCATTCGACCTATCAATCATGGCTGATCTATCTCTCCCTCCTAACCCCATTCCCCTGCCTTCTCCCCATAACGTCTGACTCCCATACTAAACAAGAATCTATCCATCTCTGCCTTGAAGATATCCACTGACTTGGCCTTCACAGTTTTCTGTGGCAAAGAATTCCAGATTCACCACCCTCTGATGAATGAAATGTCTCCTCATCTCCTTCCTAAAAGAGCCTCTTTTAATTCTGTGGCTAGTTCAAGACTCCCCCACTGGTGGAAACATCCTCTCCACATCCACTCTATCCAAGCCTCAGCAAGTGAGAACATTTAACACATTGCATGATTGAATAGCGGAGTATACTTGATGGGTCAAATGGCCTAAATCTGCGCCCAGAACTTATGAATTTATTTTGAGCCAAGAACAGACGACTGGAGGAACACAGTAAGAAGCGTCGTAACCTAAAATGTCATCCATCCATTTCCCACCAGATGCTGCCTGACCCACTCAGTTCATCCAGCAGTCTTAATTTTATTTACAACTTGCCACAAACTTATCTATGGAAATTGGAGATAATTCTGATAAAAGTCCAGCAATCTATCGAAACACCATGAGTTGATCATGCGTTTTGCTGCTTAAACCATTAACCTTCCAGTGGCCACACTTTTCACATTCTGTGATCTGTGACGTTATGACTCAATGACTAAAACAGTTGTAAAGTTACAGAGCAAAGAATGATGAATGGTGTAGCCTCAAGAACCTCTCTGCTAATCACATTTTGTGGCATTCCAAGGGGTGCATTTTATGTTATGGCCATTCAAGTGATCACCTGAATGATTCTTAAAGGTTGTGAGAGAACCTATCTTTCCAACACCCTCAAGCAGTAATATAACAGATTTCAGGCACCATCTTGATGAAAATATTCTTCCCTTTGCATCTCCTCCCGCTTAGCTTAAAGCTATTCTCTTTGGTAATGGAGACCTCGGTTCAGAGAAAATTCTTCAGTATCTACCATATATTTATCTGTAATAATTTGGCATTCCTCAGTTTGGCCCGTCCTCAGCTTTTTCCACTCCATGACAAACAATCCCAGCCTCTCCACTCCCCCTCCCCCCATGGTTGAACTCCATCTAAAGATAGACACAAAATGCTGGAGTAACTCAGCAGGTTTGGGAGCATCTCTGGAGAAAATGGACAAATGACGTTTTGGGTCAGGAACCTTCTTCTAACTGTATCAACCCGCATCTGCAGTTCCTTTGTATTACATTTATAGCATCTTGATTAATCTCCTCTACAGCTTCTCCGGTGCAAATAAGTCCTTTATACAGTGTGATGATGAACAATACTAGGGACGACAGATGGCACAATGGGCTAAGTGTTCGGCTGGCAACCGGAAGGTAGCCGGTTCGAATCCCGCTTGGAGTGCATACTGTCGTTGTGTCCTTGGGCAAGACACTTCACCCACCTTTGCCTGTGTGTGAATGTGTGTAAATGTGTGTGAGTGATTGGTGGTGGTCGGAGGGGCCATAGGCGCAGATTGGCAGCCACGCTTCCGTCAGTCTGCCCCAGGGCAGCTGTGGCTACAGAAGTAGCTTACCACCACCGAGTGTGACTGAGGAGTGAATTAATAATGTGATGTAAAGCGCCTTGAGTATTAGAAAGGCACTATATAAATCCCATCCATTATTATTATTAATACCCTTGCTGTATCCTAAGTATAATGATGGCATGGAGGCACTGAGGTAGAGTTGCTCTCTTTTTGCGCTTTCAGTGCCAGAGATGCGGGTTCAATCCCGAATGCAGGTGCTGTCTGAATGGAGTTTGTACATTCTCCCCGTGATCGCGCTGGTTTTCTTGGAGATCTTCGGTTTCCTCCCACACTGGTCTGCACGGACTCGGTGGGCCGAAGAGTCTGTTTCCGCGATTTAAACCAGTATCTGTAGTTCTTTCATACAAAAGCCTCACTTTAGACATCTTACTACATTCATGGGACATGCAGGAAGGAACTACAGATGCTGGTTTAAACCGAAGATAGACGCAAAATACTGGACTAACAGCGGGACAGGCAGCATCTCTGGAGAGAAGAAATGTGTGAAGTTTTGGGTCAAGAATAGGTCTGAAGATACGTCCTTTTATTCTGAGTCTATGGCCTCTGGTCTTAGACCCGAAACGTCACCCATTCCTTCTCTCCAGAAACTGCTCGTGACCAGCATTTTGTTTCTACCTTACATTCTTGAGACAATTACCTTATTTTATATTTACAACTGATAAATTGAATTAGAACTTATAAATCTATGTCTAACTTTAGGCTGGTGGTACAGCTGCTAATTTCCAATTATAATTACGTTACTCCATGTTGCCCTCGCCAGTGATGTTTGGCGATAGAGTTTTGTTGATGAACTGAAAGGAATAGCAATGTCGTGATCGATTTTCTGCTATTACTTGTTGCAACAAAATTTTTCAAGCAATGTCTTTGTACCTGATAAGTGGCGAATGTAACTTTTACATCCCGTGGTAATAAGTTTCAGTGGAGTTCGCTAGAGGCAAATGGAGTTTGTACTGTTTAACAGGCTGAGATATTGCTCTCTTTGTTTCCGAAGGAGCAGATCCTGGAGCAGGGACAGTACATTGACATCACCCGAGAAAAGCATCTGTACATGTGATGGCATTTAAGTAATCAAAGGCACTTTATAAATGGCATGATTATGTGACATTTTTTAAGTTACATAGATTGTACTTTATTCTCAGGACGTATAAATTTGCAAGAAATGTTGTTATTTATTCTCAAAGAGGATGACATTCAATAAGTGAAAGGTATTCGATTAGTTAAAGACCTGGATAGAGTGAATGTGGAGAGGATGTTTCCACTAGTGGGAGAGTCTAGAACCAGAGGTCATAGCCTCAGAATAAAAGGACGTTCCTTTAGGAAGGAGATGAGGAGGAATTTCTTTAGTCAGAGGATGGTGAATCTGTGGAATTCATTGTCACAGAAGGCTGTGGAGGCCGTCAATGGATATTTTTTAAGGCAGAGATAGATAGATTCATGATTAGTACGGGTGTCAGGGGTTATGGGGAGAAGGCAGGAGAATGCAGTTTAGAGGGGAAGATAGATCAGCCATGATCGAATGGTGGAGTAGAGTTAATGGGCCGAATGGCCTAATTCTTCTCTTATCAATTATGAATTTAGGAACATTTATTATCTGTGATGGTTGCTTTCTGCAGGAAGTGGCAGATCTGTTCCTGGATCTGCTATTGTGATTAAGGCACTGGTCTTCCTGTAGTAGGTGGTGAGGAACTCCAATGACAAAGACCACTCAACCTATTTTGCATCAAGGAGGAAGATTTATATGCATCATTTTTGAATACAAATGCAAAGGAGGTTCTTGGGCATCAGCTCAAGAAAACAACCAAAGATTATTGCTCTTTCAATTGTCAAATAAAACATCGCGGTGCAGATCTGTGAAGAAAACAAAATGAGGTTTGGTAATTACGATAGGAAATGTGTTCAAGATGACATGTGCTACCAGGGATCATTTTTTCTCTGATGACCGTCTTCCAATGATGTTATTATTCTTGTCCTACTTGGTATTAAAGTGGATGCCGCAAGCAAGTTTATTGGTGTGAACTCAATAAGTGGCTGCTTTCCCTTGTCTTGTTGATTCTACAATATCTTGAATTTTTGACCTTGGAGAAATTGAGCTGAATTGCAATGAGGGCTTATTGAACTGATAGCTTTGTACTGGTTGATGATTTTGCTTTACTCTAGACTTTAAAGATACAGTGCAGAAGCAGGCCTCTCGGCCCACCAAGTCCACGCCGACCAGCGATCACCCTGTACACTAGCACTATCCTACACGATAGGGACAATTTACAATTTAACCAAAGCCAATTAACCTACAAACCTGCGCGCCTTTGGAGCGTGAGAGGAGCCGTAGAAAACCCACGTGGTCACAGGGAGAATGTACAAACTCCATAAAACCAGCACCCGTAGTGAGGAGGGAGAGATAGATCAGCCATGATTGAATGGCGGAGTAAACTATGGCCTAATTCTGCACCTATCACTTATGATCTTATTAATCTTACGACTTATGATCAGTTGAAGCTCAGCGAAACTTACTGGGCCTCTTGGTGTGGCAGCTCGTTACCTTTTTTACATTTAGTGGCACAAACACTTACTGTCAATTGACACTCAAATCTGTATCTTGTGCAGCTACTTAAATTATCAGAGGAGTAACTAACTGTCAGGATACAAACACTGAGGGGACACAATACAAGTAGCGAATTCTGGCAATTTGAACTTGTAAAATGAGTAATTAGTACTAAGTGGCACCATGAAAAGAAAATAGCAGAAACAAAATCAATGTGGTCACAATAAGACAAGAGGAACAAATTCCTCTTTTCGTGGTGGCACGGTGGCGCAGCGGTTGAGTTGCTGCCTTACAGCACCAGAGACCCGGGTTCGATCCTGACTATGGGTGCTGTCTGTACGGAGTTTGTACATTCTCCCTGTGACCTCATAGGTTTGACCAGGTTGCTCCAATTTCCTCCCACACTCCAAAGACGTACAAGTTTCTAGGTTAATTGACTTCTGTAAAAATTATAAGTTAGGTCAGCACGGACTCAGTGGCCAAAGGGCCTGTTTCCACGCTCTATCTCTAAACTAAACTAAATTATATGTCAGCAAGAACAGGATTACAAGACTTTGTTCTGGCCAATCCGAATCTATCCAACTATTTCACATGCAGGAAATGTAGTACTGTCTTCATTTTATTGATCACTGGTTCCTGTGTTGCTTTAAAAGCAATGAACTGCATCAGATTCATGATTTGTTGTAACTAGGGATCTGTCACTCACAGATAACAAGGGAAATTTAACCGGCAGTAAGCAAGCAGTTCTTGTGGAGTCAAAGTCCTGTTTTCACATCAAAACACATCATGTTGTGAGGCACCACACTTGGATGCATTTACAACAGATCCCACAGCTCAAACTAACTATTAAAGGGGTACTGTGAATCATCAGTAGCTACAGAAATATATATCACCATAATATGTAATTTTACAGCCAGCAATTATTTCGGGCCTTGTTGCAACTGCACCTGGTGTATTGCGTATATTCTTAGTTTCCTCGAAGATCAGTGAAGATTCATTCAACTAGTTCTAAGCAATATGGTAAAAATTGTAAGTTATCCCTAGTGTGTAGGAAAGTGATAGTGTAAGGGGATCGTTGGTCGGCATGGAATCAGTGGGCTGAAGGGCTTAATTTCTAAGGACTTGGTATGTGGAGGGATGAAGTTGACCAGTTCAGCAGTCTCTAGAGTAAGGAGAATGCAGGCCTCTGAAGTTGGAACCAGGGAGCAGGTTTCTCTTGGTGAAGAGTTCCAGAACCAGGGATCAGAGCTTCAGTGTAGGGAGAAGACTTTTAGGACTGAGGTTTTCTCTCAGATGATGGTATAGCCTTGGAATTTTCTGCTATGGTGAACGTCGTTGAGTTCATTCAACATAGATAGTGATTGCTTAGTTTACAGATACAGTGCGAAAACATGCCCTTCGGCCCACCGAGTCCACACCAACCAGCAATCCCCGTACACTAGCACTATCCTACAGTCTGGGAACAGTTTACAATTTATACCCAAGCCAATTAACCTACAGACCTGTGCGTCTTTGGAGTGTGGGAGGAAACAGGTGCACCCAGAGAAAACCCTCGCGGTCACAGGCAGAACGTACAAACTACACACAGACAGCACCCATAGTCAGGTCTCTGGCACTGTAAGGAAACAACTCTACCGCTGCCCCACTATTGATCGTGAATGTTAAAAGACTCAGAGGATGTGAGCTAGTCCAGGAAAGTAATGCTGAGTTAGAAGTTTAGCCATTATCATGATGAATGTTGGAACAGGAAGGATGAATAGCCAATTTCTGCTCATAATTCTTATAACATCTTGCAGTAAAAATCGTAACAACAGCCCAGACAGATCAGCGGAAGATTCGAATTCTGTAAAATAAGGTCATGAAACTCCAACTGAAAATGTCTGGTGCTCTAATCTAGGCATAGATTATCTTTATTTACATAGAATTGACACTTTGTCATAGATGATATACGTGGAAGAGGAAAAGCAACTTTGAGGGGGAACAATGCAATGATACATCTTTAAGTTATGGTAAAGACAGATTACTTCAGTGTTCGTGGAAGGAAGAGAGAGAATTTCTGAACTGGAAATTGACAATATTGAGACTGAAAAGAACAACAAAATGTTCATTCTTCACTGTTAATATATTTGTAACCTTTGAAGATTCTTTGAGATTATTTCATGTTTCTAAGCTGCTAGTCTGCCGGGCATCCACATTTATCCTGACTTTCATTGACTTCTAAATGTGTGAGTTATTGTTCCAAAGGACATCGCTAGAACCAATATTAAGCTTTAGGGAAAAATCTGTTATTCTGTGCGGTTCTCTATCATAGTCCAGGATCTGCCTTGGTTTAATCTCAGAGTTATTAACAAAGCACTGGAGAAACACAATGGGCCAGGCAGCATCTGTGGAGGGAAATGGACAGATGAAGTTTCAGGTTGGGACCTTTCTTCAGACTGGAGAAGGCTCCCGACCCGAAACATCATCGTTCCCATTCCCTCCATAGATGCTGCCTGACTCACTATGAGTTCCTCCAGCAATTTGTTTTTACTTCAGCTTCTACCACCAGCAGTCAGTTGTGTCTCTCTAACTTTCAGAGTTATTGATATCAACAAGAATTGTAATTGGACTCAACACCTTTGTGGTATAGGTCTCCCCGTGACCTGCGTGGGTTTTCTCCAAGTTCTTCGGTTTCCTCCCACACTCCAAAGACGTACAGGTTTGTCGGTTAATTGGCTTGGTATATATGTAAATTATCCCTAGTGTGTTAGGATAGTGTTAATGTGCATGGATTGCTGGGTGGCGCAGACTCGGTGGGTCGAAGGGCCTGTTTCCGCGTTGTATTTCCAAACAAACAAACAAACATAATGATCTCAGGATTGAACTAATACAAACAAAAGCAGATGAGAGATGGTCTAATCGCACCATGGTATCAGGTTGTGTAATCGGTAGTGAAACACAGTCGCAGGTCGCGAGCTTTAATCGAAATTGTAACATAAATCTTACCTTTTAATAAAATAATTTCCTTTAAAATCATTATTTTATAAAATATATTCCCAGAAATTGCTGTAAATGGTTTTTGCTAATATTTTTAATTTATTATTACATTCTACTCAGTTTAAAGAGCTTAATGAACGTTAAAATTTCTGCTGTTCATTGTCTTTGAAACACCACAATTTCAAAGTGTGTTGTATAGATCAATGATTTAGGTCACAACACCTCTACAAAAAATGTTTAGTGTTTTCCTTTTCGTCATTTTTGACCAAATAACAGTCAACAAAAAGTAAGAAGTAGACTACAGTTAAGAAAATCCATTTCTGAAGTGGGATTATGAAATTAAACACATTAAATCTTTTCCAATTAAACATAAATTCCTAAGAAACCCTTAATTCTTTGTTCAATATATTTGTACAGTACGCATTTGTAATGGTCTGATTAATCTAAAGACGTGCATAACCAATTAAAAATGATCTAAGTGACTAAGTGTGCAGAAAATTTGCCCGTTAAGCACACAATTGATTTGTACATAAAATAGATAGATTGCAAATTGTTGGGAGTGTAATTTTTATTTTCCAATGTGCAATCCCTTTGTGCAGTATGTACTACTGCCGTTGTCCCTTCATGGAAATAGAGTCATAGAGTGATACTGTATGGAAACAGGCCCTTCGGCCCAACTATCCCACACCGGCCAACAATATCCCAGCTACACTAGTCCACCTGCCAGCGTTTGGTCCATGTCCCTCCAAACCGGTCCTATCCATGTACCTGTCGAACTGTTTCTTAAACGTTGGGATATTCCCAGTCTTAACTACCTCCTCTGGCAGCTTGTTCCATGTGTGAAAAGTTACCCCTCGGATTCCTATTAAATCTTTTCCCCTTCACCTTGAACCTCTGGTCTGCGATTCCCCTACTCTTGGCAAGAGACTCAGTGCATCTACCCGATCTATTCCTCTCATGATTGTGTACAGAAGATAGCCTCCATGAGGTTGTACCAAGATACTGTTCCACACGCATGAGATGTCACCCAGTGCCATGCTCTTCACCATCTGCAAAGTAACTATTGGCAAGCTGTGTGAATCCAATGGATCCATTCCTCAGCCAGATTTCGGAAAAATACACTAGTTCTGGTCCACGCCATATCCAGAACACCAAAGTTAGCTGGAGAATTCCATCAGCTATCATTTGGGATTATTTAATTTATCACAGAGGGGAGATCAAACCTGGAATTCACGTGTCCTTTATGATTCAATCCCTACGGAGAAAGTTTCATGATTCAATTCAGACTAAAATTTACCTCGCAACTGTAAACCACTAAACTATTCCACAATGTACCACCGCAGGTACTATCGCAACCTTTAAGAAACATTTAGACAGGTACATGGATAGGAGATGTTTAGAGGGATATGGGCCAAATGCAGACAGGTGGGAATAGTGCAGATGGGACATGTTGGTCAGTGTGGGTAAGTTGGGCTGAAAGTTTCCACACTATGACTCCAAAGTTCCTCGTTTTTAATTGAGTAATTTGCTAATTGTATAGCTTTATTTGTACAAAGTTTCCATGCTGCATCTGCCTGCTATTGTTTTATGTATGAATGAATTATTTGTTCTTAGTTTTTATTTTGCAAAATGAGTAGATGTTATGTTTAATACAGTGTATGGGTAAAGTGCCAGCTGGGCCTTTTGGCAAGCAGACATTTACTCTTGGCAAGGAATTGTCATCATCTTGGCAGCGCAGTAAAGGTTTTAATGTTGGCACTTTGCTGCTTTCTCTCCTATGGATCCCGTTCATAAATGCTTTGCATTCAGTGCTCATGTGAAATGTATTTCATAGCTTTTCATTACAGAAAGTAAAATACATGGACATCGCTGTAAGTCCACACCGTGTTACAAGGTGGTGAAAAGCAACTAGTTGTGGTGGCGCTTTGAGCAGAATTGCATACTTTTTTTTTTTACAGCATTTGAGCACAATTGTCAATCTCCACTATTTTAGTTTAGTTTACGGATACAGAGCGGAAACAAGTCCTTCAGCCCACTGGATCTGAATCAGCAATCCCCGCACACTAACATTATCCTACACTCTCTGGGGACAATTTACAATTATACCAAACCAATTAACCTGCAAACCTGTACATCTTTGGAGTGCGTTAGGAAACCAGAGTTCCTGGAGAAAACCCACACATGTCCATATGAAGTACAAACTTCATATGGACAGCACCCGTAGTCAGGATTGAACCTAGGTCTCTGCCGCTGTAAGGCAGCAACTCAACCGCTGCGCTATCGTGCCGCCCTGTCTAAGGCGATGTGCTGGGAAATCTTCAATGATTGTAAATGCATTGGAACCAAACTATCATAATACATCTCAGCATTTTTTTTTAAATGGGCCTGACAAGGATGGCATCAGTGAGAAAGAAAAATGAAAGAAATGGAGAACGTTCAATATTCTATTAAGATGTCAGGGCTCTCATTTAACTTTTTTTCCCTGTTGCCAGCCGGGCAACCTAGGCAGCTTTTTAGGTTGCCAAATGACTGTTTAGGTGGTCATTTAAGACGGCTTGCGTTATTATGCTCAATGAAGCATTCACATATTATTTCTGCTTCAAATAAGTCACAAACTAAACATATTCACCAATCAAGACATGATATATACCACAATAACATGCAGAAAAATTATAATGCAGTATCTCAACTCTTTTTACACATTGCAATTAATGCAATTTCTATTATTTCTTTCCACTTCCAAAAAAAAATGTGGTTGGATTATTCAGCGTATGATCAACCTGTGTCAATAAATCCTGGACCATGGTAACATATATGCTTAACCATGCACACTACAGATTCTGTGAAGGACTGAAAATTATCATGACATGGCCATAGCATGGGTCATTATTGCTATTGGTACAGAAACACTCTCTCTTCTTACATAAATTATCCACAACAAAATATACAGGTTGCAAGGAAATTTCTAAAGGCATGTTATGACAATAGTTGTTAAAACCGACTATACCCATCTGACAGCTTAAACATCCCACTAATTGACAAGAGATGGCCAAAGGACATAACTGCAGCAAATGATCTTTTGGCAATATGTTTAAAGGTGTCAAAATGCCACATTACCGGACATTCAGATTAGATGTATGTGTTGTGAACAGCAATGAAGATACCCAGTTTGTAAGCACCAGATTTTTATTTAATTATTGATAAATGCTATTTCCATCATTCCCACTTCAGAATTAACATTACAATTTCAACTGAAATATCTCCTGACCAAATTTGTGATGTATATGACCGACTGTAGAAGTAAAACCTGGATAAATCCAACGTATAGTTGTGAATGTTGCTCATTAAATAACTGCAGCACTGATACTCCATATTAAGAGCATTGATTTGCCGTTAAAATGAATTCTGTAATAACGTGTCAACGGTAGCAGTGACAAACGAACACTGCGGTTATATAATGGTTCACATTTTCACAATTTAATTAATCCATCTTTATGGATTAAAGCAAATAATAACATTGGGAATTAAAACGCATTTGATTACATTCCGTTATCAAACATAGTCAATGTTCGCTCTGAAGACATTTCCAGCACAATATGGTTGCAGGGGGGGGGGGGGTTCGAATCAGTGCGGGATGGATAGATGGCGGGGGGGGGGGGGGGGGGGTTGAGAAGGCAATCGGTGTGGAATGGATGGATTGAGGCAGGGGAATTAGCGGTTGGAGTAGGTAAATTGTGAGGGGAGAGCGTGGAGGGTGTCAGTGGGGGTTGAATGGGGGGGATCAGTACGGGATGGATGGGGGGGGGCGGTGCAGGATAAATAGAGGGGGGGGTCAGTATGGGATGAATGGGGGGAATCAGTACAGGATGGATGGGGGGAGCAATGCAGGATGAATGGGAAGGGGGACAGTACAGGATGAATTGAGGGACCAGTGGTGTGGGTGGTGGCAGGAGAATCAATGCGACGTGATAGGGTGATCAGTGCAGGATAAATTGATCGGGGGGGGGGGGGGGGGAAGGAGTTGGTGAGGGGAGCACAGGGGATGTGAGTGAGGACTGAATAGAGGCGGGATTATGGATGTGTGGGATGGAGAGGAGGGGGTCCCAGGATAAGAAGGGGAGGAGAGAGGGGGGGGAGAGAGGGAGGGAGAGGGAGAGGGAGAGATTGGATGCTGTATTTTTTTAATGGAGTTTGCTCGTCCTCCCTGCGACCGCAAGGGTTACTCTGGGTATTCAGGTTTCCTCTTTGTTGCATTACAAGAACCTGCAGGTAGATTCACTGACTACAGCAAATTGCACCTTAGTGCAGTTTAATGACAAAAAGGGAAGTTTGAGAGATAGTTTAGTGATACAGCGCGGAAACAGGCCCTTCGGCCCACCGAGTCCGCACCGACCAGCAATCCCCGCACACTAACACCATCCGACACACACTAGGGAAAGTTTACACTTATACCAAGCCAATTAACCTACAAACCACACTTTGGAAGATCCCAGAAAAAACCCACACAGTCAGGGGAAGATCGTGCAAACTCTGTACATACAGCACCCATAGTCGGGATCGAAAGCGGGACTCCGGCTCTGCAAACGCTGTCAGGCAGCAACTCTACTGCTGAGCCACCTAGTTTAGTTTATTGTCACATGTACCGCTTGCCAACCAATCAGTGGAAAGGCTATACATAGAAACATAGAAATTAGGTGCAGGAGTAGGCCATTCAGCCCTTCGAGCCTGCACCGCCATTCAATATGATCATGGCTGATCATCCAATGATAAATAAGTTGCAGGACTGCAGGAAAATAAAGAGAGGATGAGTGAGACAAATGGGCTCGCTGCTTGTGGGCCAGCACAGATCTGATGGGCTGAACGGCCTCATTGTATTTTATATTAAGTGTAAGATAACATAGCAGGAGCTAAACTATGCTCAAATACATTAACTAGCATTCTTCCAAGAATGTTATCAGCACTTTAAAAAGCGTATTTTAAAGTTAAAGTCTAAAGAACATTTGATTTGTTTTTATGCAAATCCCACATTTTCATCCAATTCAGCCAAACAGATTACACGTGCTTAAACAATATCTTTATTTTTCCTGTACACATCCGAGCTGGTACTATTCGATATTTGTTGTAATGTCAAGCCCTTCTAGTTTTCCCATCTGGGAGGAAGATGCTAACTAGATATTGTTCAACTACTGCAGTTAACACACTGCGTCGAGAGTTTATATGCATTTCAGCTCCCCAATTCCATTCCCTGTCAGCTCCAGCATCTCATTTCCCTGGTGGTTCGGAAGGCGATTCATTCACACCGTCTACTTTCTGAAGTAATCTCACAGCTAATGTTAGAGTGGATCAGAAAATGTCAAGCAGTTTAAAGTAATTCATTCTGTCAGTCATTCGGTGGACAAATTCCAGCTATTGGCAAATAGGCTGGAGAATCAATACATATGTAAGTGGCTGCGAACAATGCCTTCCAAAAAATTCCAGTGGATTAAAGGGTTGATTTACAACTGGCAGGTTGTGTCATTCCTTTAGTTTAATTTGCAATCCGTACAACCACCAGCCCCGCACTCCTGCTCAGAAGCAGTGTGTTTATCCCAGCCTGTGAAAACTAAGCACCTGCTTAGATTTAGACTCAGCTGCAGTGATCACAATTCATTGAGCAGAAAATGTAACCATCGACCCTCTCAAAGACAGTTGAGCAGCAGCCAGCCAAGTGTGCTAATCAGTAAATTACACTGCGACGCCACTCAATATTTGGAAGGTCTATTTTATTGAGCCGAGTTAACCTGGAGGGGTTGATATAAAAAGGATTCCAGTTGTCTTTGGCACAGGGAGCATGGTTAACTCATCTGTATCACGTGCAAGGATGCACACCACCATGAAATGATGCAATTGAAAAACCAACCGGCATGAACCTAAGAATTTGGCAGGTTCTCCAATAATGTAAAAGACAATAAACATGCAGAGATTTGCTTTTAATACGGCATTGTGTTGCAGCAGTCACGGAAAACTTCATTGGATTCACACAACAATCACATTGAGATAACCTGAACAAATATAATAGACATTTTTGCACCACCAAACTGCGCTGAAAGGAATCATCAGTATAAGAACGGGAATGTTGGCCAAAGCTTCCAGAATTTTCATTTGAATATTATCAATGGAGTTGTCAGCCAGCGATTAATTGACCAACATGATTATCTGTCCATGTCTTTATTAGTCGGCGCAGACTCGGTGGGGCGAAGGGCCTGCTTCCGTGCTTTATCTCTTTACTGAATATTTACTGGAATTTAGAAGGATGAGAGGGTATCTTATGGAAACATGTAAAATTCTCAAAGGATTGGACAAGCTAGATGCAGGAAAAATGTCCCCAATGTTGGGGGAGCCTAGAACCAGGAGTCACAGTTTAAGAATAAGGGGTAGGCCATTTAGGACTGAGATGGGGAAAAACTGAGAGTTGTGAATCTATTGAATTCTCTGCCACCGAAGGCAGCAGAGGCCAATTCACTGGATGTATTCAAGAGAGAGTTAGATATAGCTCTTAGGGCTAATGGAATCAAGGGATATGGGGAGAAAGCAGGATTTTGGATGATCAGCCATGATCATATTGAACGGCGGTGCTGGCTCAAAGGGTCGAATGGCCTACTCCTGCACCTAGTTTCTATGTTTCTATCTCTAAACTAAACTATAAGAAAAGATTGCATCAACCTCTACAGCGATGTCAAAAGGGGCGGAGGCAAAAATAAAGGGACAAACACGGGTGAAGGTATTATAGAGAATAAAGAATGAGCAGAGCTTGCACACATATTTTGGCTTTGGTTTTCACTGCAGAAGGTACAGTGAATGGAGAAAACATGGAGGCGAACCAAGTATTTAATGACATTGACAAACTTACTTGGGTGGCATAGTGGCACAGCTAACAAAGCTGCCTCCCCACAAAGATCCAGTAAACTGGGTTCAATCCTGACGTCCGGTGCTGTCTATCTGGAGATTACATGTTCGCTTTGCGATTGCTCGAGTTTCCTCCGAGTGACTTTGGTATCCTGCCACATTTTCGTCCATTACACCTCGTGTGTAAGTGACTCTGTAGTAGATTCTGAGGGTAGTTGATGGAAATGTAGGGAAAATAGTAACATTAGATTAGTGTAGCATTAATATCATAATTATAATCATACTTTATTAGTTAAGTATGTTTTGCAACATACGAGGAATTTGATTTGCCATACAGCCATACCAATAAAAAGCAACAGAACACACAAAATACATTTTAACATAAATATCCACCACAGTGACTCCTCCACATTCCTCACAGTGATGGAAGGGGAAAAAAATTCAATCTCTCCCTTCTTTGTCCTCCAGCGGTCGGGGGCCTCTGACCTTCCATTGACAGGACAATCATATTCCCGTAGCAGGCGGCTGACCTCCTCGTCGGGGCCATCAAGCTCCTGCATCGGGGGGGGGGGGGGGGGGGGGGGAATCTCAGCTCCCCCGCGCTGGGCGATCTACCCCGAGTCGGGGCTAGTCGTATAATCAAATAAATAGTCGTTTAATGTTTGGCATGGACTCAGTCGGCTGAAGGGCCTGTATCTGTTCTCAATGATTCTATTTCCTTGAATGTTATTAAAGCAAAAGCACTGAAATGCTGGGGAGACTGAAATAGAATAAATCTTTTGGACTTGACAGCACGCATGCCAACATTCTGGAAAAGACATTGGAAGAATTAGTAAAAAAGTTTCCAAAATGTAAAAGATTCCTGAATAGTTTCACCAGCTTGTAAATAGAAAATGTAGTGAGAAGGAAGAAAATAATATAGGAGATTACAGGTAAGTCAGCCTGACCTCTGTCATCGTCAAGATGTCAGAATTCCTAGAACATCATTAAATAATTAGACAGAGCTAACATTGTTCCATGAAGAGTAAATTGTGTTTTGACAATTGGAATACTTTTCTATTATACTCTATAGTCAAGGTTCAAGACAGTCACGACTCGATGGAGTCAAGAGTGTTTTATTGTTATATGTACCGTCAACCGAACAATTAAATTCTTACTTGCAGTTTAACAGGCCCGCAAACACACAGACAATTTCCAACAATTTTAAAATATTCAATAAAGTAATAATCATGATACTCGTGCAAAACAACCAACATCCTTAGTGCAGCCAAAGGCAGTCCATAGAAGTTCATAGTTGCTGAGGGCAGTGTTGTAGAGTGTAGATGGTTGTTGGAAAGAAGCTATTCTTGAACAGCTACAGGCTCCTGTACCTTCCACCCGATGGTAGAAGTGAAATGAGAGGAGGACCAGGGTGGCGTGGGTCTTCGATGATATTTGGTGCCTTTTTGAGGCAACGCCTCCTATGGATCCTTTCGATGGTGGCGAGGTCAACACCAGCGATGAACTGGGCAGTGTCTACCACTCTCTGTAATCTCCTTAAATCCTGGGTGTTCGAGTTGCCGAACCAGGCCATGATGCAACCTGTCAGTGCGTTCTCTACCGCAGACCTACAGAAGATGAAATAAAGTATTCCTCAACATACCAAATCTGCACAATCTTCTGGGGGAATAGAGGCATTGATGTATTTTCTTTGTGATTGCATCAATGTGCTGGGCCCAGGCCAGATCTACAGAGATATGCACGCCCAGCAACGAAGCTGTTAGAATGCAAGGAATGTAGTACATTTGATGTTTTAGAAAGTATCACAAAATAACTGCATAGAATAAGGGATTACAAGGTTAGGGAATGGTGGAGGCGGATAACACATTAGCATGAGGATTGTTTAAAAGACAGAAAGCAGGGAGGAGGAGTAACAGATTATATGCAGATTGATGGGCTGTTCCGAGTTGAATCATTATTGGACCACAGCTGTCACAGTTTATAATGTAGAAGGAACGGAATAGCATATGTTACAAAGTGTGTGGGAATGTGGGGGAACTGGGAGGGGGAAGAGTTGGAAAGGAGGGGTGGATGAAGGGTTAGGCAAAGAATAACCAAAATGAATGCGAAGTCTGTAAAGGGATTTTACCCAGGCTCGGCTAGTAAATGTGATGGGAGAAAGTGAGGTAATTTGAATCGTAAGAATAATGTCAAAATATTTTTTTTCTTAAGTGATTAAATAACACAACAGTAAATGTTGATCTTCAGAAGAATCTCGGTGTGCTGCCTTATAAGTTGGAACGAAACAGACAAGTACAGACGGCAGATACCTGAGACTACGCATGCAGGAATTTTGAGCAAAAATAAACTATGGGAAGAACTCAGCACGTCGGGCAGTATCTGTGGAAGGAAATTAACTGACAACATTTTGGGTTAGAACCCTTCTTTGGACTGATGGAGATGACAATTCGGAAAGCAATTAATTTGGTCAAGAGATTTAGTTTAGATACAGCATGGAAACATGCCCTTCGACCCACCGAGTCCGCACCGACCAGCGATCCCCGCCCATTGACACAAGTCTATGCACACTAGGGACAATTTACACGTATACCAATTTACACGTATATTCAAACCCAAGCTAATTAACCTACAAACCTGTACGTCTTTGGAGTGTGGGAGGAAACCGAAGATCTCAGAGAAAGCCCACACGATCATGGGGAGAACGTACATATTACATACAGACAGCACGCGTAGTCGGGATCGAACCCCGGTCTCCGGCGCCGCAAGCGGTGTAAGGCAGCAACTCTACCGCTGCGCCGCGGTGGCCTCTAAAATGTTACAATGCCTCAACCACCAACCCCAGGAGCGCATTCGAGCCACTCAGCACCTTCTGTGTACATAACATGCCCAGCACATCTCCTTTGCCTCTCTCACATTAAAGCTATGCCCTCTAGTATTTGATTTTACCATACTGGGAAAAGGGTTCTGATTGGGTTGTGTTTAAGGATTAGAGGATAGTTTAGTTTAGTTTGGTTTATTTAGTTCATTTTTACCTGTATGTGTACTGAGGTACAGTGAAAAGATTGTGTTGCATGCTAAACAGCCTATGATAGTCCTATGAAGAAAGATTGAGTAAGATTGGCCTTTGCTCACTGAAGTTTCAAAGAGTGAAGAGTGATCTCATAGAGATGCACAATATTGGGATTGAGAGTGCAGTTGATGAGAGGCTATTTCTTCAGCTGGAAGAACCCAGGGCAGGAGGCCATATTCACAAGTTAACGGGTTGGATTAAGGAGACTGAGAAGACTTATGTACAGTCTTTGGAATTGTTATTACAACAATCTGTGGATGCTCAGTTATTGAGTGTATTCACAGTAGAGATAGGAAGGGACCAAAGGTCAAAGGATATCAACTGAAATAGGTGTTGAGACATGGGATTAGCCATGCCTTTACTGGCTATTAAAGCAAGCACAAAGACCATTTCCTGCTACTTCTTGTTTTCTGAGAACAAGCTGAAGAGATGAAAGGGGAAAAACATAAAACCAGTTCTTTCTTCATTTGCTTTTTTCTTCCGAAATCAAAAGCAATAAAAGGTAGAATGAGATTTTAAACGACAAATAGCACCAATCATTTAGAACATTGTTCTAATCAAAGTACCTCTGTTCTAGATAATGGTGGATTTGTCGTTTCAGAGAATGCAATTAGGATTTTCTTCAACTACAGGGTCTTCTATTGATCTTTGTGCAAATTCATAAAAACAAAACGTTTATCGAAAATGGCAGCAGTTTTCCAACCTGAACTAACAACGGCATAAAAATCACACCACAATTTGGGCCAAGCTCCTTCCAGCTGTTTGCAATACATGGTTCAGTATTTCTTTCAACCACCAAAGTTAAACTGATGTTACTAATAGAGTTGCTGCTTCATGGTGCCAGTGACCAGTGTACAATCCTGATCTACAGTACTGTCTGTGTGGAGTTTGCATGTCCTTCCTGTGACTCAGCAGGACAGGCAGCATCTCTGGAGAGAAGGAATTGGATGACGAAGAATGGTCTTGACCCAAAACGTCACCCATTCCTTCTCCAGAGATGCTGCCTGTCCTGCTGAATTACTCCAGCATTTTGTGTCTACCTTCGATTTAAACCAGCATCTGCAGTTCTTTCCAACACATTTTTCCTGTGACTGTTTGGGTTTGCTCTGGTTCCTCAAAGTCATGCAGAATAGTATGTTAAAAACACTGAGTGCTGGAGTAACTCAACGGGTCAGACAGCATCTCTGCAGAACATGGATAGGCAATGTTTCAAGTCAGGTCCCTTCTTCAGACTCCATGATCTCCAGAGAGGCTGCCTGACCCATTGAGTCTTTGAGGAACCAGAGCAAACCCAGTCACAGGAAAAACATGCAAACCCTCTGAATTAATACCAGCAAGGTATTAGCATCGGCAGTTACTTGTACAAACCAGTAGGCTAATAGTCCATTGTAATGTGTATGGGTGAGAGGTAGGATTTGGGAGGAGTTGATGGCAAAGTGGGAAGTATTTATTTATTTATTTATTTATTAGTTATTTATTTCAGACAGAATAAAATAATAAAAAGCAAATGTGAAACAGCATACAAAAAACAAAACAAAAATATTTATAAAGTGTCATAAACAATATCTATAAATAAATGAAATCATGTGTCCGAAAAGGAGCAGGAAGAAGCCAAAGCTTATTAATTCCCACCCCTTATTTAACTGCTTGTAATTATCTTATACAAATTTAGCAGCTATATGTACACCATATGTACACCAGCTACTATATGTACACCTAATTATTTACATTTGAACACTAATCAAATATTTACAAAGCCAAGTATAAAAATGAATAGTAAATGATGAATGTAGCAGGATACATGATGGTTACCACTGGTGTGCTTAGCAATGGACCTGTTTCCATGCTGTATGACTCTATGAATCTCTTCCTTCTGGTGGGTACTCGTGTGTTGGCAATACAATACCAAATGCCTGGTCTCCAGGTTCAATTGTTCATTATTTTTATTTGTCACATATGCAACTGCACAGTGAAATTCTTTTTGTATATATCACATAGAATACATACCACATTTTGGCGCCATTATTCAAAGTCGGGTCGGCCCGCGCGCTCGACGTGCTGGGGCAGTTCCCGCCAACCGACGCCCCTCTCCTCGCCCGGCCATTTTGTGTCCCGGGAACCTACCTTGAACGCGCTGGAGGAACTAACCCGGTTCACCTGCCGACCGGCCCACGCTCCTCACATCCGACATCCCCAGCTCCCTCTGTAATCTTTGCTCCCGGTTATGCCGTCCGGCGAGCACACGGGCAGGTGAGGCAGCAGTTCTACTTGATGCGCCACTAGACCCTTCTTTGTTCATTCAGTACTAACTCGGCCTCTGAAATTCTGCAACATTAACAAACCTTACTTACCATGCTTATGATTTAAGGATGAAAGAGGCTGCTTTTCTTTTTTACTCACCCGCTTTGATCCCAGCATGAACACATACCTAGACCAGCACTTAAATGCACATTACTGAGGCAGGCCTACACTGCCAGAGGTATTGGGATGTTAAACAGTCTTCTCCCTCAAGTAATAATAAGAGGTCGTGGAGCATGACTTAATTAAGTGCATCGTAGTTCTTCACAGCTTTCTGCCCAACATCTATCACAATGTTCTGGGGATTTGCTTTATAGGTGTTCCCTGGGGCTTGCGATGTACAAATGTGCTCTTCTACTTCCTAAATTTGGATAAATATTTAATTTGCTGTGAAACATTTGGTAATGACCTGAAATTGGGAATATGCCAGGCGATTCAAATCCTTTTTCTTGTTTGTTTATAGTAGTGGTTGAGATTCCAGCGTCAGGAGGATTGGAACTCTCTTTGATATCTACTGTACGTGACAGGAATCCTAGAATGATAAAGAAAGCTGCCTTGGTGTAGTACCTACGTATAGAAAATGCAGGTTGCTTGAAAATAATCAGAACTAGTTGACCACTGATTTCAAATGCAAATATATATGGAATGGTAAATGCTTTAGAAAAAAAATGAAGATTCCGAAATCCTGCTGAATGTATCAGACTAACACTACATGAAATCTTCTTGATGTTGGTTTCCTCCCTGTTTATGCACTGGATTTTCATATTGGTTTTTGTATCATTGTAACATTGCTCCTTGTCATTAATGTTTATGGACTGGTTTGACAATTAATCCTCAAGCTGAGAAATGTTAGGTTTGTTTTAATCAGTGTTAAGTCTGCACTGTTTAAAAATCTCCCCCTATGTTTCAGTCACTCCCAGCTATTTATTTCAGTTTGATTTCTCTGTCATCCAATCCACTTTCTGGTGCGAAGCTAAGTTCCTCTGGCTACTCGCGTCTCAGGTCCAATCGCAGGCTGCAATGAGTAGGAAGGAACTACAGATGCTGGTTTAAAATGAAGATAGACACAGAAAGCTGGAGTAACTCAGCGGGACAGGCAGGATCTCTGGAGAGAAGGAATGGGTGGCGTTTCGGGTCGAGACCCTTCTGTAGAGGATTGCAGGGAACAGCAATGCTATAGGATCTTTGGGGAGCAGGGAGGCTCGTTGGGAACAACGTGGATATCAAAGATCCTTTGGTGAATATCTGCTGGTCTGCTGACCCCTGCCGGCAATTAAACATTAGCCGAAAGCATTGCAACAATGGGAAGTTGCTGGTGCAGATTCTCTGTAGCTCGTAAATCACTCACCACCTTCTCCTGAGCCACGCTGTTTTGTGCAAGTGAGGTGCAGGTGCATCTTGTGGGAACCCTGGCCCAGCTCTTCCCAAGGGTTGGACCCTGCAACCGCAGCGATGCACTACAGAACGGCTTTGACAGCGGCAGAGAGCCCAACCCTAGGCTCTCAAAGCCACCCCTGTTTTAGGAATAAGTATCAGTTTAAAAAAACACCCGTTATTTTTACGTTGAGAAACAAACTAAAACATTTTAACACTCAGATACACAATAAGAACTAAACTCAGTGGGTCGGGCAACATCTCTGGAGTAGTTCAGAAGTGTCCCGACCCAAAACAGCACCTATTTATGTTCTCTAGAGATGCTGCAGGATCCAGTGAGTTACTCCAGCACTTTGTGTCCTTTTATAGCAGATTTAACCTGGCAAGCTTTGCAGGCAAAATTCCCAGAGTGGAGAAGCCTCTTGGCTTCACTCTGCCTCCCAGGATCACAGGCTGTAGTTTCTATCTTGAAGAAGGGAAGAATATGCTGTGGTACCAGGTGTGGATTTTAATTCTCAGCTATGCTCTTTTTTTTGCTGAAACCTGCTGTGTGCTTTGTGTACATTTTGTGACATGTTCCTTACATTACAACAGGGTTTAATTGGCTGTGAAATGTATTGGAATGTCCAGAGGATCTAAAGGATGAGATATAAAGCCTTTGCAGTTGAATTTGCTCTGGCATATTTTGACATTCCGGGAACAGTGTTAATTTCCGCACTAATTCCACATGGGGAACAGAGCATTAATAAGGCAAGCATTAACATGAAATTTTACATGGTACAAAACGCCTCTGAGGCACAAGGTGTAAATTTACCAGTGAATAATATCAATTTAACAGTAGGCATAAGCACATTAATTATAGGAGCTGTTTTTGAAAGAAATATACCATCTGTCTGCTGATAACATGTAAACAATCACGGTGGCACAGCGGTAGAGTTGCTGCCTTAAAGGGAGACCCGGGTTCGATCCCAATTACGGGTGCTGACTACGGAGTTTGTAAGCGGAGTTTGTGATTGGATGCAACCCCCTTAGAGACAGCGTTTGATTGGCCGCCAAATAAATTTGTCAAATCTGTAACAAAAATCGCTGGTCGGTGCGAACTCAGTGGACTATCTGGTTGTATCTCCAAACTAATCTGGTTGTATCTCCAAACTAATCTGGTTGTATCTCCAAACTAATCTGGTTGTATCAACCAGACTATCTGGTGGTATCTCCAAACTAAACAGTATAACATGCAGGTACATTCATTTAAAATTAAATTCAGTGCTTATTTCACATGATTCCTCACTGTGTAAAGCTCAATATCTGACCAATTTCTGTTTAACACGTTTGGTCTGCCGTGAGCATTTTTCGTTGCATCTCCCCTTTTCCTAATCGGCCACAATTCAGATAATAGTCTACTTTCCTGTTTTTGCCACCAAAGTGGATAACCTCACATGTATCCACATTATACTGCATCTCCCATGCATTTGCCCACTCACCCAGCCTATCCAAGTCACCTTGCAGCCTCCTAGTTTAGAGGGGTTTAAACGGTTTAGAGATGTTTAGAGGGCTTCAGATGGGTTCAGGTGTGTTTACAATTGTTTAGAGGGGAATAGAGGGAAATAGGGGGGCTAGAGGAGTTTTAGAGGTGTTCAGAGGGTCCCAGAGGTGTTTAGAGACGTTATAAGCCCCCCGTGAGAAATTGTATTTCTCTGAAATTGAAGATAGACATAAAGCTGGAGTAACTCTGCAGGACAGGCAGCGCAGCGACTTTAGAGAGAAGACCCTTCTTCAGACTAAACTGAACTCTCGTCGGTGAGATTAGTTGTGATTGTCTGAAGAAAGGTCTCGACCAGAAACGCAACCCTCTCCCCAGAGCCCTTGCGCGTCCCGTTGAGCCACCTTCAACTTCAGAGCCAAACAAAAAACACAGAGTGCTGGAGGAACTCAGCGGGCCAGGCGACTGTCTCACCCGCTGGGTTTCTCCAGCATTTTTGTCTACCGCAAAACGTCGATTCCGGGAATGCCGAGGCGACAGTGTGAGAGAGCTAGAGAGAGACGAGATGGGGAGCGGGAGAGAGGGAGGGAGAGAGCAAAACACAAAGAGACACAACGTGGGTCAGTAGGTGAATGACTAACCTGCACACCAGGAAGAAGCCCCTTCTCGCGCTCCGGGGCCCTCACTCATGATGGTGAGTTTAAAGAAATTCTCAACGTGTCATTGATCTACATTACATCTACATGTAATTGTGTTTTAAACAAGTATTAATGACGCCGCGTGAATTTTATTCAAAGGAACACGACGTTATTAATACTTGTTCAAAACACAATAACATTTACTGAGGAAGGCGGATGGATGCATTGATGACATGATTGTATAACAACGAGTTAAGTACTTGCTGATAAGAAGTGCTAACAGTACTAGTTAACACATCGTTTGTGTCTGATGGTCGTGCAGCGGTTGTTATACACAAAGATCCTATAGTGGAGCTCTGCTAGAAGATCTTTGGTTATACATGTTCGTTTAAAAAAAAAATCCGGATGGCTAATTAAAAAAAACTTTAGTTAACAAAGAGAATTCGTATTTCCATACGAAGTACGGAACATTAGTGCGGGGCCCCCCTAGGCGCGGGGCCGAATTGGGAGCAATCGGTCAAATCGGCTTAAAACCGGCCCTGTTTGTAAGTTCTCCCCATGACCTGCGTGAGCTTTCTTCGATATCTTCGGTTTCCTCCCACATCTTCGGTTTCCTCCCACAAAAATTCTCCCTAGTAGGTGTTAATGTGCGGGGATCGCTGGTCGGCGCGAACACCCGAAGGGCCTATTTCCGTGCTGTATCTTTAAAACTAAATCAATGATTAAAATTGGTTTCTACTAACTTTTAAATTGTACGAACTTAAGAACCCAAATTCATTTGATTTGTTGCTCGACATTAAGGCAAGTTCAGATGTTTTCATATTTTTATTTTATGAAATATTTTGAGGGGATTGAGAGCAAAGTTATGGTTCAATCTGCAGCTGTTGCTCATAATCCAAAAGGTTGTCTGTTCTCTAGATTAGCTCCATTCTGATAACTATATTTATTGTATGATCCTGGTTTCTTTGAGATGCCTGTGGTTGACCTTTTTTAAACTGCGGCATTGTATATAGCCCTGGGACTCCCTTAATGGTCCATCATTCAGCTATAAAGCTGCTGAGTGTGAACTTTCCATTAAAGCATGAAGATGGTTCACATCTTCTTAGAGGGACCGAGCCATTGGCATCCTCTAACTTAAGGATAAGGGGGAAATCCTTTAAAACCGAGATGAGAAGAACTTTTTTCACACAGAGAGTGGTGAATCTCTGGAACTCTCTGCCACAGAGGGTAGTCGAGGCCAGTTCATTGGCTATATTTAAGAGGGAGTTAGATGTGGCCCTTGTGGCTAAGGGGATCAGAGGGTATGGAGAGAAGGCAGGTACGGGATACTGAGTTGGATGATCAGCCATGATCATATTGAATGGCGGTGCAGGCTCGAAGGGCCGAATGGCCTACTCCTGCACCTAATTTCTATGTTCTATGTTTCTAACTCAGTACCTTGACCCAGGTAGTCAATAACAACATGGAGCACAATGGAGAAATTATACCGGGAAATTAACTGATTAATGAATTATTTTACCTGGCAACTCTGACTTACTGGCTTCAGTGGTCAGAGTTAACTTTGTACACCAGGCCGGCATGGTGGCACAGCGGTAGAGTTTCTGCTTTACAGCGCTTGCATTGCTGGAGGCCCGGGTTCGATCCCGACTACAGGTGCTGCTTGTACGGAGTTTGTACGTTCTCCCTGTGACTGCGTGAGTTATCTCCGAGATCTTCATTTTTCTCCCACACAATTGTAAATTGTCCCTAGTGTGTGTAGGATAGTGTTAATGTGCGGGGATCGCTGGCCGGTTCGGATTCGGTGGGCCGAAGGGCATGTTTCCGCTCTGTATCTTTAAACTAAACTAACTTTACACAGAATGGAGCGACTGTACATGCTGATATCAGTGCCAATGACCAAAAGAAATACTTGTGCAGAGGTAAAGAATTCAATCTTTATTTGACATCTCATTAGAAGTTTCTAATGAACTAAGTATTGCATTAATCAGTACCATACATTTTTCTGTAAGAAGTATAATGAAATTTAATTATGAATGTCCAAAATTATTCAGGAAGTCCTATTTTAATACATTGCAACCGTTCAGAATCTCCAATTCGTACATATGGGGAGGTGAAGGGAGCCGAGGGGAAGACAATACCTTAGGGGAAAGCTGATAAATCCAAATACCGGTAAGTAGAATTCCAACTGAATCTAATGACTGAACATTCTATTTTGTATAATAAAAACATAGAAAATAGGTGCAGGACTAGGCCATTCAGCCCTTCGAGCCAGCTCTGCCATTCAATATGATCATGACTGATCATCCAAAATCAGTACCCCGTTCCTGCTTTCTCCCCATATCCCTTGATTCCGTTAGCCCTAAGAGCTATATCTAAGTCTCTCTTGAATATATCCAGTGAATTGGCCTCCACTATCTTCTGTGGCAGAGAATTCCACAGATTCACAACTCTCTGGGTATAAATGTTTTTCCTCATCTCACACCTAAATGGCCTACCCCTTATTCTTAAACTGTGACCTCTGGTTCTGGACTCCCCCAACATTGGGAACATTATTCATGCATCCAGCCTGTCCAATCCCTTAAGAATGTTATATGTTTATATAAGAGCCCCCTCATCCTTCTAAATTCCAGTCGATCCTGCTAAGATCATTTTTCACAAAAGATAGATATTACATTACATACTGTCTCAGTATATATGAGGGATCAAATCTGGGAGGAGTTTATGGGAAAGGGGTAGAATAATGGGTTAGCATAGGGTTAGCATAAAACTGCGTGGTGTATTTCCAACATGGGCTCAATGGATGAAGGACCTTATTCTGCGATGCATCTCTGTACGATGCTGAAAGTAGGAATTATCCCAGATCTGATTCCCAGAGGCTGCAAAGATGTTTGCTCTCAAGTGCTAGGAAGTCCAGGCATACTTGGCAGCTTTAGTTAGAAAGTCACAGATAATTTACTGCCTTGATAGGAATCAGATTATATTATTTGTGCCTGTCTTGGTAATGGGCAAGGATTGGATTAAACTTTGTTGCAATCCTCCAACTCTTAGATGTTCACATCATGGATCAGAAGTGAGGAATGACCACAGAGGTAGAGTGAAGGAGGACAATTGACCCCCAAAGAGATACATTAGAAGAGCAGAAAATGGGTGATTAAAAACCCCATCTATAAATAGGAATTGAACATCACGGTAAAAAACCACAAATTGGAAAATAAATGGTGAGGCCGCAAATAGAGTATAATGTTCAGTTCTGGGCACCATATTATAGGAAAGATGTTGTAAAATTGGAAAAGGTACAGAGAAGATTTACGAGGATGTTGCTTGGACTCGAGGGCCTGAGCTATAGGGAGAAGTTGAGCAGGCTAGGACTCTATTCCTTAGAGTACAGGAGTACTTTTCACACAAAGGATGGTGAGTGTATGGAACGAGCAGGTGGGATGAGTGTAGATGGGACATGTTGGTCGGTGTGGGCAAGTTGGGCCAAAGGAACTGTTTCCCCACTGCATGACTACGACTCTAATATTCAACAATAAATAGAACCTTGTCATGGACAATTGCTTAGTGGCTGAAAGTTTAACCTGTTTACTGTTTCAGATCAGCAATACCTTCCAGCTCACCAAAAATGTATTACTAAATATAGATGTTGCTTAAAACTTCTCTCGTTCTCTAACTTTTCTACAAGCTGCAAAGTTAATGGAGATCATTAAGGCATTGTGAAATATGATCCTACCCTTTAATACACATATTTTAAATGGAAGTTCAGTGGTAAAACAAGAGAGAATAAACCCGCAGATTTTAAAGATGCCCTATTTTAGGACAAATGTGTATCACTGCAATTGAACACATCCATCAATCTGACATTAAGTAGTGTTTAAGTATTACTGTTTGTTACTTTCAGATTTTTCTTCATTCTTTTTTAAGACAACTACACTGAAAATGTTCTGTTGGCTTGGAAACAACAATGATTTAACCTCTTTTACTAAGAGGAGAGGAAAGAACGGCCTGAATATTGAATTACACAATATTTGATATTCTGCCATCTTTTTTTCATTAACTAACTGATCTCATGTGGCCTTCCTAACGAGGAGTCGACAGTCTGGAACACAAATGTTCTGTGAGGATGATCCAGCAGCTGTCCAGGGTCTGACCTCCGCAGAGGAGCATGGGTGAAGCTCAACAGTCTTCGTACTGGAGTTGGCCGTTTCAATCCCAGCATGTGCAGAAGGGGACTCCGCCAGAGCCCAGCCTGTGAATGCAGAGCAGAACAACAGACAGCCAACCATGTCATCTCTGGGTGCCTGCTCTACCACCCACCAAATGGAGCTCACATTGACGCAGAGACAACAACCGGGCTGCTCAACACCCGGCTTGAGATCCAACTATTCCTTTGGTTTATGTTTTATTTGCAAGAAGAAGAACAGTGATGTACATCCACCTTAAGATGAAGGGATCTTGAAGGTGATACATTATCCTGACATTGTTGTAGTCCTTCTTGGTTATTATCGTTCCACCATGGACTAATTTCACCTTGAGCTTGATTCCAAATACCTAGCTGGTGTGGCTTCAGTAATATCTTTCTACACTCTGCTTCAGAAGAAGGTTAGGCTGTTGGCTGGATGGTTAACAGGATTACAGATTGTATTTATGTCCAAAATGATGTCTCAGTGTCATTCAGTGTGGAAACAGGCCCTTCAGCCCAACCTGCCCACGCTGGCCAAAATATCTCAGCTACACTAGTCCCACTCGGCCTGTATGCCCCCAAACCTGTCCGATCCATGTACCTGTCTAACGATTTCTTAAACATTGTGATAGTCCCAGCCTCAACTACCTCCTCTGGCAGCTTGTTCTATACACCCGCTACCCTTTGTGTGAAAAAGTTACCCCTCAGATTCCTATTAAATCGTTTCTCCTTCACCTTAAGCCTACATCCTCTGGTCCTCAATTCACTTACTCTGGGAAGAGACTCTGCTCATCTATCCAATCTATTCCTCTCATGATTTTATACACATTTTCTTGCAACAACTGCCAATTTCATCTGACATAAGTCAATACCAGAGGCATGTAATCAATAAAGATTGTTCTCACTATGGAGATAGGATTTTGAGGAAGAAAATGGACTTTTGCATGACGGGTAATACATTTGATTCAATCCTGAGTGTTTCTTTTTGGGACGGTTCATCCCACCAACAAAACTGGGTAGGGCAAGGAGATACATCGCATGTAAAGCCTGTAGTGTGTAAATCGGATATGGCTCGATTGTACTCAGATATGGTATGGTTTTGACTGAATGGCAGGCAAATAAAGTTTTTAATTGTATGTCAGTACACATCGTAATAATAAACCAATATCAATACTTGCAGATCAAGAAATGGAGGCATGGTGGCGCAGCGGTAGAGTTGCTCCTTTACAGCACCAGAGACCTGGGTTCAATCCTGACTACGGGTGCTGTCTGTACAGTATTTGTACGTTCTCCCAGTGACTGTGTGGGTTTTCTCTGGGTGTTCCGGTTTCCTCACACATTTCAAAGACGTTCAGGTTTGTAAGTTAATTGGCTTTGGTTAAATCGTAAAATTGTCCCTCGGGTGTAGGATAGTGCAAGTGTATGGGGATCATTGGTTGACGTGGACTCGGTGGGTCGAAGGGCCTGTTTCTGGGCTGTATATCTAGACTAAACTGAAGTCGATACTTGGGCAATCCCGATACCAAACTGAAGTGTGGTGTTTGTTTTTCGTATCACTAAATGTTTCCAAACTCCTGCAAGTGATGGTTCCTCCAAGCCTTCAACAGGATAGAGCAAGGCAGCCTCCCAGTAAATGGAGAAAGATGTGGAGAAGGACCATCAACATAAGATCTTTTGGGAGCAAGTCTCACATACATCCTAGAGTGAAGAGTGATATTTTCAGAGGCTCCCATGCAGCAAGGACTGTCATTGACCACATAGCTGCAGTCGTGAGTTGGTTGGTCTGCCTGTTGCCGTCTAGGGGACTCTTTCAATTTCTTTGCCTGTGCATTTTTAAGTTTGTATTGGTGTAACTAGCAGCATATCTCAACGTGGACTGCACCAACTTATCAAAGAGGTCATGAAGACACTAGTTGAGAAACCAAAGACATATTGGTTTGTAGGTTGATTGGCTTCTATAAATTGTCTCTAGTGTGTACGATAATGCTAGTGTATGGGGTGATCGTGGTCGGCACGGACTAGGTGGGCCGATGGGCCTGTTTCCACGCTACATCTGTAAAAGTAAAAACTTGAAGTTTTGATGGATCCACCTTCCTGTCTCACCACCTTCAGGAATCCTTAGCCTTGTGTTTTAACTTCCTTACCAGAATGATGCCTGGATTAGGGGGGGTATTAGCTACAGGGAGAGGGTTGGACAGACGGATTATTTTCTCTGGAACACTGCAGGTTGTGGGAAGACCTGTTAGAAGTATATAAAATTCTGAGCAGTATAGATCAGGTTGACAGCCAGTGCCTTTTTCCCAGGATGGAAAAAAAAATCGAAGACTTAGCTTTAAAGGTTAGAGGGGCTACGTTTAAAAGGAGATTTGAGGGGCAAATTTATTCTTACACACAGAGGACAGTGAAGCTTTGAAAACACTGCCAGGATTGGAGGTAGAGGCAAATATGATAGCGGCATTGAAGAGGCTTTTGCATAGACATATGGATTAGCAGGGAATGGAAGGATATGGATTACACGTGGGTAAATAAATCTCAACATCTTGAGGCATCAGCAAAGTGATTCACTGGCAATTAGCGAAGTTTGATTACATCTGGCCTACCCATATCAGCCACGCTCCCAGGATAGGGTCATCATGCCTTATGGGTAAGTGCCAGTGTATACTTTGTCTAGACGCCAAACCTTGATTCCAAAGAACCCAGAGGATACACAAAATGTTGAAACCTTACATCTGCTTTACTGCTGAACTATCAGCTAAAATGGAAGATGCTGGATGAAAACGATGACACGTCCACTTCATGGGTTAGTTATAAGCTCTCTTGATGGCTCATATGCACACAGGCCAGGACGAACTTGGACTGTCAGGCGTTATTTCTCAGATCCTCAATTAGCCTCTGTGCTCTTTGGATTCGAGCATCTCCATGATTAATCGTCAGTCTGAGCAAGAGCTGGAGCCTTGCCTCAGGCATCTTCCTGGCTTGCTCCCCCTCCCTTGTTATCCACTTAATCCTGCTGCAAGCTCCTTGCTTGTAGTCAGTCAAGACGGTGTCAGACTGAGTCACGGTGGGGACAAAGTGCTGCCCAACACGTTCCGAGTTTGCAAGGGAGCACCATCCAGCTGCAGGCAGCTGTGGACTTGCATGCCCACATATACCAGTGCAGCCTTCACAGAGTAATAAATGTGCATCGACTGGGGCAAATAAAAAAAAAACCTGCGAGAATGCAGACCAGTCAATTGAATCACTTCCCGCCAGTCCATTTGATCCCTTTGACAGAGACAAAGACGGCAAAATAAAATATCTTTATTTATCCCGGATGAATCCGCTGATTAGACCAGATTCTCCGCAGGCTTCTTAATGACTACCTAGTGCACTTGTGTCAGATCGTGCTGTCCTGAACAAAATCCTACTGAACTCCTCCTCTACCCGATGTTGCTCATTGCATGCCACTGCTGAAGTACGGGTTTCAAGACATTGTTTTCCAGTCAAGTGGTTGCTGGCCATCTGGAAACAAACGTGTGTCTGCGATTGTCTACAAGGCTTTTCTCACTGGCCAATTACTTCAAAGGGAGATGTGTACACAGAAGCCTGGCTGGAGGCTATCACTCCGGGAGCTTCATAGGCTTGTGCAAGGATTAACGCAAAAGTAATTGATTCCCTGCCATAGAACATCGAACAGTGTAGCAGAGGAACAGGCTCATCTGGCCGCAATGTCTAGTCGGTATGTCAAGGAGGACTCTCAAACATCTACAGGTGCACAGTAGAGAGCATGCTGACCGGTTGCATCGTGGCTTGGTTCGGCAACTTGAGCGTCCAGGAATGGAAAAGGCTGCAAAAAGTTGTAAACATTGCCCAGTCCATCATCGGCTCTGACCTCCCTACCATCGAGGGGATCTATCGTAGTCGCTGCCTCAAAAAGGCTGCCAACATCATCAAGGACCCACACCATCCTGGTCACACACACATCTCTCTGCTGCCATCAGGTAGAAGGTACAGGAGCCTGAAATCTGCAACATCCAGGATCAGGAACAACTTCTTCCCCACAGCTATCAGACTATTAAACACAACTTCAAACAAACTGAACTATAACAGCCTATTGCACTTTATCTGTTTATTTATGTGTGTATATATATATATTCCATGGTATATGGACACACTGACCTGTTCTGTATTTATTCCTACAATATTCTGTTGTGCTGCAGCAAGCAAGAATTTCATTGTCCTATCTGGGACACATGACAATAAACTCTCTTGACTTGACTTGACCCTTCGTGAAGATAATACCGCATATTGGGAAAAATAACAGTGATGCATTCAAAACAATAACGAATCATCTGACAGTCCCAATTAATGCCATTGAGAAATGCTTGAAGATAATGAAGATACGTTGATTAATTGACTAACTTTGTTTAATAGTGAACATAAAAATTTTAGATAGTGTCATCGAGTCACACAGCGTGAAAACAGGCCCTTCGGCCTAACTTGCCCACACCTGCCAAAATGTCTCAGTTACACTAGTCCACCTGTCTGCATTTGACCCATATCCCACCACACCTGCCCTATCCATGTACCTGTCTTAGAAATGTTTCTTAAATGTTGGGGGGGGGGGAGGGGGCTCATGTTGCCGACCTCCCCATGGTGAGCTCTGTCAACTGACCTCAGTCAGGCGAATGACAAACGAACAGGGAAAGCAGCAGCGCCGCAGCTTGGCGCCAACCCGGACATGCACCCTTTTTAGGGCGGGCACCTACAGATGTAGAACCGGATGGCATCACCCTACTGCAGACTTCTGCCTCAAACGCAAGAAGAAGATAAATGTTGGGATAGTCCCTGCCTCAGCTACCTCTGGCAGCTGTTCCATACACCCACCACTCTGTGTGTGAAAAAGTTATCCTTCAGAGTCCTATTAAATCTTTTCCGCTTCACTTTAAACTTACACCCTCTGGTCCTCGTTCCCCCTACTCTGGGCAAGAAACACTGTGCATCTACCCGATCTATTCCCCGTGATTTTATACACGCTCTATAAGATTACCCCTCATCCTCCTCTGCTCCAAGGAATAGAGTCCCAGCCTATTCAACCTCTCCTTATAGCTCAGACCCTCCAGTCCTGGCAACATCCTCACAAAATCTTCTCTGTACCCTTTCCAGCTTGCCAGGCTTCTATGTACACAGCTTCCCTCGAAGTAAATGGACAGCCACACTTTTGTTTCCACAAATGCCACTAACAAACTCAATGCATGAGTCTCGGAAGACTTAATAGTGCAGATGCTGTGCAAGATGTTTCTCCTGTCTGGAGAGTCGAGAACAGAGATGGAATAAGAGGTTGGACATTTTGGAGCTACGAGGATGGATTTTGTCAAAGTCTCTGAACCTTTGGAACCGTCTCCTTCTGAGAAACATGGAACGCAATTGTTCAAATCTTTCTTGACTCCGAGAGAAACAAGAGATTGGGTAAGAGACTGAGTCCTGATTGCTGAAGTAGTCTCCTGTGTAGGGGAGCAACTGCAGATGCTGGTTTCTACCGATGATCGACACACAATGCTGGAGTAATTTAGCGGGACAGAAAGGATCCCTGAAAGTCCGAAGAAGTGTTCCGACCCAAAACGTCACGTATCCTTTTTCTCCAGAGATGATGCTTGAACAGTTGAGTTACTCCAGCACTTTATAATTATCTTCAATCACCTGTTTCTCATGTTGTTAAATAGGCTTTTGTTGGCAGAAGATAGGGTGGGTCAAGAAGCACATTAAACCAAGATATTGGTTTAGCCATGTAAATGCGAAGCCATTTAGAAACATAGAAAATAGGTGCAGGTGGAGGCCATTCGGCCCTGTGATCATGTCCCCAATCAATAACCTGTGCCTGCCTTCTCCCCATATCCCTTGATTCCACCAGCCCCTAGAGCTCTATCTAACTCTCTCTTAAATCCATCCTGTGATGTGGCCTCCGCTGCCCTTTGTGGCAGGGAATTCCACAAATTCACAACTCTCTGGGTGAAAAAGTTTTTTCTCACCTCAGTCTTAAATGGCCTCCCCTTTATTCTAAGACTGTGGCCCCTGGTTCTGGACTCGCCCAACATTGGGAACATTTTTCCTGCATCTAGCTTGTCCAGTACTTTTAAAATTTTATATGTTTCTATACGATCCTTCTAAACTCCATATTAACTCCATAACGCATTAATTTCTAAATCCCACTGCGGACTGAAACCACACTAATAGCTGTGTCTGGAAGCCAAATTTGATGTCAGATTGGATTACATGATGCCACACTTTTGTGCAACGTCCTGTCTAATATCAATGAAAGAAGTGGATTGAAAATCAGCGTTTTTCCCTGTGAGTTTCATCCTGCATTTGATGTGCTCGCTCAGAAGGGGTCTGTCAACAATATTTCCATTAAATGATATATATCACAATTATAACCTGTTCATTCATGACCTATATCGTGCCCAGGTCAATCAATGAACAAAGTATCCAAGAGAAATTGGTCCTGGTGAAATGATAATAAGGAAGGAGAGGATGTGCCTGGTGATGGCATTTTGATTGTGGTGGGCTGGAGGGGAATATCAAGCTTCTGTGCCTATTTTCTGTGCTCCTGTGTTCTATCTGGGGCCATTGTTTAAGAATAAATTGCACATCCAAGATGGAGACAAGGCTTTTTTTCCCCCTCAGAGGATCATGAATCTTTGGCACTGTCTGCCAAATAAGTAGTTGGAAGCAGGATCTTTGAATATATTTAAGGCAGAGGACTACAGATATTTGATAAGAAAGGAGGGGATTGGTACCATATAAAGGTGGCAATGTGGATGTCAGACTACAATCAGATCAACTCCAATCTCATTAAATGGCAGATAAAGCTTGAAAACCAAGTAGTCAACTCCTCCTATTTCATGTATTGTCATTACAGCCTACACGTTCTGGTGATATGGCCGGCATAAACATTGTGGGCCGAATGGCCTGTTCCTGTGCTGTTCTGTTCTATATTAAATCATATAGTTTGGTGTTAAATTTTGTTTGATGCCCAGTATATTGTTGCATTTTGCCATTATAAAGAGGCAGTATGAATAAACGTTTGTGTGGCAAATGCAGATGGTAACAAAGCTAATTCGAACAGATCTGTTGGACTGCCAAGGAACATTCTAATAACAAGGAGCTGCAGATGCTGGTTTATACCAAAGATACACACAAAATTCTGGTGTATTTCAGCGGATCAGACAGTATCTCGAGAGAACAGATATTTGTGGCGCAGCAGTAGAGTTGCTGCCTTACAGCGCTTGCAGCGCCGGAGACCCGGGTTCGATCCCGACTACAGATGCCGTCTGTACGGAGTTTGTACGTTCTCCCCGTGACCACGTGGGTTTACACCGAGATCTTCAATTTCCTCCCAAACTCCAAAGACGTACTTTGTAAGGTTTGTTGGTTAATTGGCTTGGTATAAATGTAAATTGTCCCTAGTGTTAATGTGCAGGGATCACTGGTCGGTGTGGACTCGGTGGGCCAAAGGGCCTGTTTCCTCCTGTATCTCTAAATTAAACACAACATGGATAGGTGATATTTTGAGTCAGATCCCCTGTTTAGATCAAGGAACTATATTGTTTAACGTTAATAGAGAGCGAATGGCTCTTGACTGACTCTTGAATGATCGTATGCTGGATCTTTAATGACATTGTACTTGATATTCACACTTGCAGGCAGATGTGTTTGGTTGTGACTGAGAAAGAAACTCATCTCCTGTTTCACAGGATATTCCGTGGGAATAGTCTGAGAAGTAACACAGTGACCTTACAGGAGTTGGATGTGTTAAAGCGGGGGAAATTTCAATGCATACAAAACCTACTGGACAAAATTACATAAAATGTCACACAAAAAAATTGAGGAGCAAATTGTGTTTGATTGCGAATGAGTTCAAAAGCTTGTTTAAAATATAAATGAGTGTTTTTTTTTTAAATTAACTCAACTGGTTTAAACACAATAACAGTGCAGTTTAGCCAAAATGCCATTCATTAGCTTTTCGACATTCTTCAATTAAAAATTGACAAATGGCACAATGTCTGTACGAGGTAAATACGTTGGCTGCATTGTTTGTTTTATCATCCACAGCTCTATGTGTGGTGTCACTCCATGTTCAGACAGCCACATTAATTTATTAATTTTAATTCATGCTAAGTTTTAAATACATCAATTGACCCAGAGGTTTGAGGGCATGCATCTTATTATTTTCTATTTGCGTACGGAAATTACTTTCACTCAAAAGGCAAATCATCTTTTTGTGTTATTAGATTGCCACATTTTCACTTTAATAGATTTTTTTTTTAAAAGGAGACTCGTTGAAAGAAAACAGTTGTCAGGGAAATTAGGCTTCGTGCTACTTTGGTTAACGTAACATTCTGCGCGGAAAAAGGCCCTTTGTCCCACCGAGCTCGTGTCGACCGGCGATCCCTGTGCACCAACACTATCCTACATACTGGGGACAATTTACAATTTTTACCAAAGCCATTAACCTACAAATCTGTCCGTCTTTGGAGTGTGGGATGAATCCGGGGCACCCGGGGAAAACCCACGCGGTCATGGGGAGAAATTACAAACTCCGCATAGACAGCACCCGTAGTCAGGATTGAGCTGCAAGTCTGGCACTGCAAGGCAGTAACTCTACCGCTACGCCACTGTGCCGCAGATGATATGGGATGTATCCAGAATCATGGCTGATTGCAAATGGAATTGAGCTTTTCATGCTGAAAAATCTCGAACATTAACCTGCAGGCCTGAACAAGGTTCAGCGCTGCATTCTGGTGAGCCACCCAGTGCTGAATACAAGATTTCCCAATGCACGATGAGTTCCATTGCCCTTGTGCTTTCATCAGTCGCCCACAAAGTTCTCATCCGGATCCATTACAAAGACAACTCACGTGGAATCTAAACTTGTATCGGGATGTCATCAATGCCATCTTTCCCCTACACTGGCTGATGGGCATTCATTCAATCTCTATGCCATGTATTACATCAGCTCCCCTTCAAGTCCTCTTACATTGCAGCTTAATATTTACACAGTGGCAGCTACGTGTGGTAGTGGTGCCTCTGCTGCAGCATCCAGCCAGTGAATCATGTGGCAGTAATTCATGGATACTGCAACCCTTGCAATTAGCAAGCAGAGTTACATTGTTTACAAGACTGGCATAAACTAATCGTGCAATCATGATCCTTGCATCAGCTATACAATTTATTTCCCAGTTTCAACTTCTATGCCCAAGCAGTAATTAATAAACGTTCTTTGACTCTGTTCTATTCAGTTTGGTCCTAAATTCAGTCGAGTCGGCATTTTTATGAGACCTCGGGGCATTCGGATGGGAATGCTATCGATGGAGTGTCATGTTCTTCAGATCTGGTATATATTTTAATTGGTATCCAAGCTAGGCAGCATCTTTCCAATTAAGACCAGCGGAGTCAGAACCCAGTGATCCACTAGTGTGTGCTCGGCTGGCTTTGAAGGTTACAGCCTGTTTCACTCACAAAAGATGATGAAATCTCACAACACGTCTAACATTGGCAATAGAAACCAGATCAAACCCCGGGACCTAGTCCATTGACTTTAATTATTAATATGTGTCAGAGCCACCGTGGAACCTCCAAAGAAAATGATAACCCCATTAAGAGTCTTTTGTTAAAATTCCAAAATGTAAACCTCCACGACACCTTTTTCAAGCCTCCACATCCTTCCTACAAAGGGGCGAAATGAGATACAAATCCTATTCACAAAAGCAGGCCATCATCGATGTCAATGATTGAGTGGATGAGTAAATTTGTCTGATATCCAAATCTTATAAAGAGTCATCGGAAAGAAGGTGATGACATTATCAAGTTGTTTACTCCCATGGCACCTTTACCTCCGTTGCAGACAGGAATCTAGGCTTACCGATACAAACTGAAAAGGCACACATGCACAGAAAGGTGCAATGGTCAGAAGTTGTATACTCTGGAATTTAGAAGAATGAGAGGTGATCTTATTGAAACATATAAGATTATTAAGGGATTGGACATGTTAGAGACAGAAAACAGGCTCCCGATGTTGGGGAAGTCCATAACCAGGGGCCACAGTTTAAGAATAAGGGGTCGGCCATTTCGGACGGAGATGAGAAAAAATGTTTTTACTCAGAGAGTTGTGAATCTGTGGAATTCTCTGCCTCAGAACACAGTGGAGGCCAATTCTCCAGATACTTTCAAGAGAGAGTTAGATGGAGCTCTTAAAGATAGCGGATTCAGGGGATATGGTGAGCAGGCAGGAACGGGGTACTGAATGTGGATGATCACAGTGAATGGCGGTGCAGGCACAAAGGGCCGAATGACCTACTCCTGCACCTATTGTCCATTGAATTGTGGGTCTCTACACTCTTCCCATTGTTAAATCATTAAAGCACTCGTGTCCAAATTATGATTCTTGGTTGGGCTGGGAATGGGGAAACACTGATGGAGCAGACAGCCTAAATTAAATTAAATTTCTTTATTTATATAGCACATTTTTAGTCAACTTGCATTGACCCCAAAGTGCTTCACATAATTACATTCACACACACAGGCAAAGGTGGGTGAAGTGTCTTGCCCAAGGACACACACAGGCAAAGGTGGGTGAAGTGTCTTGCCGAAGGACACAACGACAGTATGCACTCCAAGCGGATTCGAACCAGCTACCTTCCGGTTGCCAGCCGAACACTTAGCCCATTGTGCCATCTGTCATCCCAGCTACCTTCCGGTTGCCAGCCGAACACTTATATAGCACATTTTTAGTCAACTTGCATTGACCCCAAAGTGCTTCACATAATTACATTCACACACACAGGCAAAGGTGGGTGAAGTGTCTTGCCCAAGGACACACACAGGCAAAGGTGGGTGAAGTGTCTTGCCGAAGGACACAACGACAGTATGCACTCCAAGCGGGATTCGAACCAGCTACCTTCCGGTTGCCAGCCGAACACTTAGCCCATTGTGCCATCTGTCATCCAAACTATATTTTTCAGGACTCATTGGGACAAATGGAAGCAAGCTGGAAGTGTCAATGACGTACACCAACAAAGCTCATCCAATTCAACATTGGCCGTGCAAATCGCAGTCTCTGTTGCGTCCCTGCTTAAGCTTGATGGGCCGTGGTGGGACAATTGGTCGGGTCCAAGCCCCTGTGGTGGTTTGGTGGAGTGCACTTTGCTACAAAAATCATGAAGGTGCCTCTCCATAGCCACCCAGAGGTCTGCCAGTGTATTTCTCAAAGCTCAAAGCTGAAACTACATTGACATTTCTTTCCCATTCCCCCATTATGGTATAATAAACTAAAAATCTCCCAGAGTCGAAAAATTAAATCAAACTGGTGCTTTACATAAAAGTATCAAAAAGATCACGAGAAATAAGTCATCTCATTTTTCAGCTTAAACAAAATAGAAAAAAGTCAAAATACAAAATATCCCATCACTTTTACAGTGTCAGATCATTCTTTTTGTCATAGCGTGGACTATTTGACTCACGGGAACATTTTGTTTTGCTCTTCTAGTTTACTGCACTACTGCACAGTTTGAGTGGGTGGACTGAAGGTGCATGGTGCATGCACATGATCAGCGAGTATGCTCATCAATAATGTGCAACAGGTATGCTGGTCATTATACTCTACACTAAGGCTACTGTTTACTTTAGACTTTCAGGCCCTTTGGCCCACCGTCCACACTAATCAGTGATCACCCCATACTCTAGCACAATCCTACATACTAGGAACAATTTACAATTTTACCGTAGCCAATTAACCTGCAAGTCTTTGGAGTGTGGGAGGATACCCGAATACCTGGAGAAAACCCACGCGGTCACAGGGAGATCATTCAAACTCCATACAAAAGTATCCATAGTCATGATCGAACTCGGGTCTCTGGCACTATGAGGCAACAATTGCTGCGCCATTGTGCCACCCCCGAATATAATTAATTCTCCTGTCGCTTCCACAGCTTCCCGAAAGTTGTTCATTACACACCCCCCATTATAAAATTATCTTCTGCCAACCTATTCCTTTCAATCCATTTTATATACTTTGACTAAAGTGCCACTCCTCAACCCCAGCTGATTATTCCCCCACCCCTCCCCCCCCCCAACACCATTCACCCTCTCACATTGATGGCCCAACCTTTATCCATTCTTTTCTCCAAACCCTCCAATATCTCATCAACCTGTAATTTCCCCTCATACGCCACACAGCAGCACACAGGGACTTCTTGACTAGCTCCCTCTCACAGCTTGAGAACCGCGGTACTAAATGATAACTATTTGGTAAAATGGCATTAGTTTTCATTGTTGATGCTCACAAGCAAAATAAAGTGCTAATTCCAACATCTCCACCTAAAACTTTCAACCTTCACTGGGAAGGGGCAATCACTTGGACTTGCTTAAAATGTACATCCAAGATCATACATCCAGAGACCCTTATAACATCAGGTAATGGTTATGCCTAAAAGCAGGCACTGTTCACTCAATACATAAAGTATAATTTACCTATCAGTCCAGTTTATTGTGTAGCTGTAAAATAGCCCATCAGGCATGTCCTTATATGATTAATATTTTGTACCACATTGCCCTGCATAAATGCATCAAATAGTTCATATATAATAATGCATCAAATCAAAGGAAGATGCAATAAGTAAGCAATGTAATATGTCTGATGGCTGATTTGCTAAGTCAATACATTTCACAATAGAGGAAGATCCATCCATCATCTCGGGAAGTTAAAAATTATGTACAGGAGGGGTTTAGTAATCAAACTATAAGTGAAAAAAAAATAGTAGGACAGAAGATATTGTGAGCCCGGAGTCAGCAAACTGCAGATTTGGAGTTGCAGGCAGACGACACCCTGACCAGTGGAGAAATATCATCAACCTTGTCTCCACAAAAGCCCTCCATGTACTCTGGTAGTACAAGCAAATCAATGTTAGCATCCTCTCCCAGATCAACAACCAGCTATTGAGGGAGTGCAACATAGGTTCACCAGGTTAATACCCGGGATGGCGTGACTGATAAATGATGAAAGAATGGATCGACTGGGCTTATATTCACTGGAATTTAGAAGGGTGAGAGGGGATCTAATAGAATCATACAAAATTCTCAAGGGATTGGACATGCAGGAAAAATGTCCCCGATGTTGGGGGAGTTCAGAAAAAGGGGTAGGCCATTTAGGACTGAGATGAGGAAAAATGTTTTCATCCAGAGAGTTGTGAATCTGTGGAATTCTCTGCCACAGAGGGCAGTGGAGGCCAATTCACTGGATGTTTTCAAGCAAGAGTTAGATATAGGTCTCAAGGCTAACGGAATTAAGGGAGACACAAAATGCTGGAGTAACTCAGTGGGTGAGGCAACATCTCTGGAGAGAAGGAATGGGCGACATTTCGGGTCGAGACTTCTCTCCAGAAGCTGCCTCGCCTGCTGAGTTACTCCAGCATTTTGTGTCTACCTTCGATATAAACCAACATCTGCAGTTCTTCCTTACACACGGAATCAAGGGATATGGGAAGAAAGCAGGAACAGGGTACTGATTTTGGATGATCAGCCATGATTATATTGAATGGCGGTGCTGGCTCAAAAGGGCTGAAAGGCCGACTCCTGCGCCTATTTTCGATGTTTCTAACCCCAGCATCTAGGTTTTATTCACAGCCCTCCAGCTCTTAAGGGGTTGGACAGGCTAGATGCAGGAAGATTGCTCCCGATGTTGGGGAAGTCCAGGACAAGGGGTCACAGCTTAAGGATAAGGGGGAAATCCTTTAAAACCGAGATGAGATTAACTTTTTTCACACAGAGAGTGGTGAATCTCTGGAACTCCCTGCCACAGAGGGTAGTCGAGGCCAGTTCATTGGTATTTTTAAGAGGGAGTTAGATGTGGCCCTTGTGGCTAAGGGGATCAGAGGGTATGGAGAGAAGGCAGGTACGGGATACTGAGTTGGATGATCAGCCATGATCATATTGAATGGCGGTGCAGGCTCGAAGGGCCGAATGGCCTACTCCTGCACCTAATTTCTATGTTTCCAGTGCTTGGGCCACATCATTCCCATGCCTGACACTAGGTGGCAGACTAGAGCCTTATGATGACAAAAGATTAACAGGACGGAAAAATGCTTCGAGAATGTTCTTAAAATCCAAAATACAATGCCATCAATGTGTTGGAATCCCTGGCCCATGTCCAAGTAAAATAGAGAATTTGCTTGCAAAATAGGTAAGTAGAAAGTGGGGACCTTTTTTGGTCAAGCACATGGAAGCCCATTAAAATAAATGACAGAAGGAGCACCAGCTCCCCATACACCTTCTTCCATGATGCTGGTTCACGCTGAAGATTACCTTCAACTCCAGCTCCATCCCGGGGACGGAATTGGATTCATGGGAGGTGGTCTTGGAGGGGAGGATGTTCAAACTGTGGAGCATCTTGGACAATTCAGCTCACCCCCTCCATGACACCCTAGTCAACCTGAGGAGCACCTTCCGCAACAGTCTGGTTCCACCAAGATGCAGGACAGAACGCCACAGGAGATCCTGCTTCCCTGCGGCTACCATACAACTCCTTCCCCTTCTGTCATGGGGTAGACCGACTCCCCCTCCCCAATCTTTGAACATCAACAATCCTTCCACTCATCACTTTAATTTAATGTTTCATGTATCTGGTGTTTTGTGACTGTTGGCAGATCAATTTCCCTCCTGGGTTAAATAAATTTATATCATATCATATCGTCCTTTATGGAACCCACAACTTGAGTTGAAACAAGTCAACCAGGAACCCAGGAGGGCCTGTTCAATGTTGTGTGTTTTTTGTTAAATTTTGTTTGGAAGATCAAAATATCTGTGCAGAATTTAAAAATTAGGAGGCAATTGAGCAGTGAAATAAAACATCCTTTAAACATAAAGTGGAAGGGATGCCTGGTATTCTGTCCCCCATGAGGCTGTGATACTGACAACCAATTAACATTTTTAAAGCATAATTCTACTGGTTAAGAATCTCGAGGGATGTGGATGGAGGTTGGGTAAATGAATTAAGATGCAGATTAGTACATACTAATTGATGAGTGGGCTTTCTACATACCCAATCAGTATCAGGAGAAGAGCGTCAAATTAATGTAATGTCTTTGTTAAAGAAAAGTGATGAGAAAATAATAGAGCAGTGTTAGACACATGTCAAAATGTTTGCACTTAACGGCCGAGACCAAAAAGAACGTGAGGATTCCTTCTGCTGGTGATTTAAGAAACAAAGACAACCATAAAAAATTCCCAAGCGCCGTCCCTTACTGCCACAATGGATCACAATTGCGTGGGCTGTTTAAATTCTGATCTGACACCATCTCTCTGACATCGTCATGGATGAGAGTGGGGATCTGTCGAATGAGTTTTGCTTACAAGTGAATTCTCACAAGTGTGGTTTGATGCTAAAATAATCTGATTCATCATCCCTTCCGGATGCCGTTTCAAAAAACAGCCACGTAATATTTGCACTCACACAGAGCTTCGCAGAGAAACATAGCTGACTGTATTAGTTCAGGCAGAAAGGACTTTAGACTTGTAGAGCGTATATAGTCTTGTATCTCGCAGACACCATTGTGTCAGGATCGAACCCAAGTCTCTGACTCTTGAGAGGCAGCAACTCTACCTCTGCGCTACTGTCTGCCAGATAGGACTACACTTCCACATCTTGGATCACGTTAGCCAGTTGCGAATCCTTTCATAACGTCGTCTACTAAACATTAAGCAAAGGAAACTTTCATACACGGAGCTAGAATTAGCACGTCTCAAAACATAATTATCTTTAATAGTCCGAATTTTTTCATTAGCACCAGAGATAAATGTTCAGTTATATTGGTTAAGGGGAGAATGAACCAAAGAAACTTACATTAAACCAGCAAGAGTTAAAGCAGGAACACTGTGGAAAGAAAAAAGAAAAACATATTAATAACGGCCTTCGAATTAGGCATGTCATCGCCTTATTATTTATACTGTAGAATCTTGAAGTCACTGGCCAAATAAACATATTACATTAACTTCCTGTTGAGGTAACTTTCAGAAAATCTAGCAAACTGACACAAAATCCATCATTTCCAATGTCAGGCATATGTTCAAAATATGAGGAAGTACTGAAGAGTCAAATAAAATAGTAAGATTAAACGAGAACTTACCAGTTTAAAGTTTGATCTGTATTTTATGAGGAGTTACGATGATGGATTACGTGAAGAGCCCGCTCAGCACGCATGCGCGGCATACTTCAAAGCAGCGGTGTCGAATCACAGATAGACACAGTTATTGAAATAAACATAGTAAAGAAAAGGAGACATCAGTTATCAGTTTGACCCATATTATTGAGGGTGGGAGCGGAGGGCACGTAATCCCTCATCGTAACTCTTCATAAAATACAGATCAAACTTCAAACTGGTAAGTTCTCGTTTAATCTTACTATTTTACTTCGAAGTCACGTGAGTGACTAGGTGAAGATTTTAAAGCTCTGTGATTTCAAACCGTGTAAGAGTTATTACTTCACTCACTGCCGAAGTCCTTCAGGGAGGAAGTGTGTTATCGTAATCAACCAATGAATCTGTTTTTGTAGAAAAACACAATGGTATTTTTTAACAATAACAACAAAACAATTAAATTGCTCCCCTGGGCTTAAATTAAATATTTGCAGTCTGTAAAAAAAAAATCTGCAAATAAAGCAGGTTTTGCCAACGGCTTATTATAAAAAATTCTGAACGGTCTTTCCCCCGACCATCCTGCTGTAGCCAGGATGTGGTCTATAGGCACGTCCATTCTTTTGGCCGTCGACGTGGATGCTGCCCTGGTGGAGAGAAATTTGTACATGTTAGTGTTTATCCCAGCAGCTTTTAGCACCTGCTTGAGCCATCTCGAAATGGTATGGCTCGTCACCCGACCATAAGGTTTTTTATGACAAACCCACAAGGCTTTTTCACTCCCTTGAATATTTTTGGTTGTGTCTATGTAGGACAGTAGGTGGGTCATGGCACATAACCGTGGTTCTGGCGGGTAAGCCTGGAATTCCACAACTGGATTAGGTGTTCCTGGTCTGCTCTGTTTGATCAGTCCCTGGATAATGACAGAGATCTGGTCTGGAGCTGTGAGCATGCTGTCCAGTCGCAATAGGTGTAGTGACTGGACCCTTTGTGCAGATACAAGTGCCATCAACATGAGTGTTTTGAGCATAGATTGTTCCAGGTTGAGGGATCTGGCTGGTGGCCATCCCCTGAGGTATGTCAGGACCACACTGACATCCCATATATGGGTGTACCTTGGTCTAGGGGTTAGAGTTGTAAATACCCTTCATTAGTTTGACCACCAGCGGGTGGGACCCCATGGCCTGTTGTCCTGGAGCTTGTTTTAAATAGACAGACAGGGCACTTCTAGCTGTGTTGATGGCACTGTAGCTGAGTCCTTCATCGTGGTGAAGGTTCGCCAGGAATTCCAGTACGTTGGTAACTGTAGCGGTTGAGTAGGTGGTCCCTGTATCCAAGCAGTACTTCTCCCATTTTTTGATGCTGGACAAGTACTGTATTTTAGTGGATGGTCGGAGGGATGCTGACATGGTGTCGACGGTTTGTTCTGATAATCCCAGTCCCAGAAGTGGTCTGTTCAGAATCTGCAACCCAGGAGTTTGATTTTTCCATGGCACGGGTGGCTTGTGCCCGACACTGGGTGTTAATAACTCTGGGTCACTGGGGAATACCATCGGAGTTTCAACAACCATGTCATGGAGTATTGGGAACCATGGCTGCGTAGGCCAGTCGGGTACTATCAAAATACCTGAAGCAGAGTCCATTTGTATTTTGCGTAGTACCCGACTGATGAGGCAGAAGGGAGGAAATGCATAGAAGAAGAATTTCCCCAATCCAGCGCGAACACATCTACCGCTGCTGCCTCAGGGTCTGGTTCCCAAGCGACATACATAGGTACCTGGTGATTTAGCCTTGATGCAAATAAATCGATATCTGGCGTGCCATATTGCTTGATAACTTTTGCAAATATTTTGGGGTTTAACATCCATTCGATGTTGTCATTAAATTTACTTGACCTGGTGTCTGCCACTGTATTTAGCTTACCTGGCAGGTAAGTTGCTGATAGCCAAATATGTCTTTCGACACACCATTACCAAATTGTGTTGACCAACTTGTCGCATGATAACGATTTTATGCCGCCCATATGGTTAATGTAGGCCACCACCGTAGTATTATCTATTTGTAACCGTACATGCAAGTGATGCATATTTGATGCATATGCTTTTAAACCATAAAAGGCACCCAACATCTCTAGATAATTAATGCCCAGTGTAAGTAGTAATGATGACTCTGGGTTAGTCCATCTACCACCTGTGCTGGATATGGAGTTAGTTGCTCCCCAGCCTTGAGCACTGGCATCTGTTTGGATAACTAACGTAGGGTTAGTGATGATAATAGGGCTGAAACTATGCCAAACGTTTTTTGCCCACCACTGTAGTTCTGATATTGCTTCAGTGGGTAACTTCATGACACGATCATAATGACCTGCATGTTGTTTTAGTGCCTGTACCTTTGCTCTTTGTAAGTTTTGATAGTGCAAAGGTCCGAATTGTGTAGCCGGAAATGCTGCTACCATTTTCCCAATTACTCTGCTACTTGTCGAATAGTTGGTCGTTCGTTGACCATTAAATTGTTGCATGATTGTGCCAATTCAACTGTTTTGTCTCTTGGCAATGTTACAGTCACGTAGACTGAATTAATTGTGAAGCCCAAGTAGTCCATGATTGTGGATGGCTTCAATTTAGATTTATCTGGATGTAAGACAATCCCAGGGTTTCGAACAACTGTTTGGTAGCTGATACAACTGACATAGTCAATTCCATGGTCTTGCCTACTATTAAGATATCATCAAGATATGCCATGACAATATGTTTTTGTCTTCTTAATATTGCCAGAGCTGGTTTTAGTATCTTGGTGAATAATCTTGGGGCTGATGTTAACGCATTGGGTAACACTTTAAACTGCCATAGCTGCCCCATCCAGGTACATTTCAGGTATCTGCGATGATCCTTGTGAATGGGCACTGAATAGTAAGCATCTTTAAGATCAATGCTTGCCTTGAAGTATCCTTTGGAAATTAGTTGTTTGGCAGTAACAAACGTTTCCATTTTGAAATGTATATACTTAACAAACATATTTAGTGAAGTTAAGTCAATGATGATGCGACATCCACCATCTTTATTGGGTTTAGTAGATATATTTGATACGAATTCCAAGGGTTCATGTTTTGGTTTTTCAATTATACCCTTTGTAATTAGTCTCACCAGTTCAGCTTGTCCCTCTCGTTTTTCTTTAACTGAGAGGGAAAATACCCTCTGGGGTGAATGTTGAACTGGTCGCCATTTTTCTAGTATGTATTGTATTTTGTATCCACTAATGCCATTGATTATATACTGATCACTCGTGATAGACTCCCGTGCTTCTTTAAACAGGTGTAATCTCCCCCCTGTTAGTATTAAGCCCCTACTTTCTATACGCTGGTAGGAACCAGACCCACCTACCTCCATGGTTATGGGTATTTCTTCTGTTTCCTCCCAGTCCAACAAGTCTTGCGCGTTGTCTGACGTGGCGGTGATGTTGGGGGGTGGCGCATTTTCCATGGGGTCCGCTCTGGGCCCTGGTCTAAAGAAGACTTCCGGTGATAGAATGCGGACCCCGAGCTTTCACCAGTCCCATATGGTAGACGTCGACTGGTGGACGCGATGGGGTGCTGCTGCTTGGGAATTATTGTTTTTGGTTTGCTCGTCCCGGGGCCTGCCCTCATGAGACCGAAAGTTTTTGAGGCCTCTTCCATATCCTTCATATGCTTTGTGAGGTTTTTGCCAAAGAGCAGTGGATCTGGCTCAGTGGCTGAGGTTTTGCACAACCCCGCAAATTTAGGATTTTATGGCAGGTCTTATGATTTGTTTACGAAGGTTGTGGTCTTCTCTGTATTGTCCACAGAATGAGCAAACGATGTGATGGCTGACGTCAGGAGCCTGAGGATCCGCTGCAGTTTTAGCTCCTGGTTCCGAATATTTGCCCCAACGTGCCCCCAGTTTTGGCTGTTTACAGCCGGCACTTTAAGGGACTCACAGTTCTCTGGAGCTGTATACGTTCCTAAGGCCTCATTGACCACCTGCTCCTGTAGGGGCCTGTTGGAGTGGTGGTTAATGCTGGCCGCTAGTTTGGCCTTTAACGGCCTTCCTGCACGTGGGGCTGCCACGTAGCGGTCCACCAACCCAGCAGCTCTTCCTGTTCCTGCACCCCTTGCATACTCCCGACATCTTCAGCCAGCGTCTCCTCTTCTTGACCAGCCCAGTCCTGGTCACCAAAGCTACCCTCGGGTAAGGAGGAAGCAATGGACAGTGCATAAGACACTGTGGAGGGAGTGCCTGAATTCCCCTGCGAGAGCGCCCCTCACTCAGCGCGTCTCGCTGGAGCACCTGCTCCAGGAGCCGCTCCATGCGGCTCAGGCGGCTGTCTCCCCTCCTCGTGCGGGTGGAGAGACGTCCCCGTCCGACAAGTCGGAAGCCACCGGCCGGACGCTACTTCGGTAGCTTTACATCCAGCCCGCTGCTCAGGCGCTAGCGGGACTGGGCTCGGCACGGTGTCGGGAATTGGTTAGCGCCCGGTAAGCGGTCCTACCGCCTGTTGCTGCCCCCCCCAGATGGAACGCTCCTCTGTTGGAGTCGAGCGGGGGACAGGTTTGTTCAAGAGCCTTGGTTCTCTGCCTGAAATAAAGCAGAAGGCTCTCCTGTGAAAGAAAACCCGACCTCAGGGTACTTACCTGACGGTCCGTTCTTTCACGCTGTAGCGGGAGCGCCTGACTCCCGATGCGGCCGCTGTTGCACTGCTGAACGCAATGCCGCGCATGCGTGCTGTGCGGGCTCTTCACGTAGTCACTCACGTGACTCCGAAGTAAAATACTGCTGTGTGTGCATGTGCATGTATGTGTACATACAGCTGACCAGATAGCAACTGTAGAGAGAAGAACCTAATGTTTCAGATCCAAGATTTGATGATTTTACATGGAGCATTCACTCTCCACAATGCAGCCTGACCTGCCAAGCGTTTTCAGTGTGCTTGGATTCTGTTTCAGAGTGTGTTACCTTTGAGATGTTTCCGAGGTTGCTGACTATGTAAGATAGGAAAGGAAGTGAATGGGCGGGTGACAAGCTGCTGGCTTTCCCAGCTGTGCCCTCTGTGATATGCAGTCTTGCACTGTGCGAGCCACTCAAGCACTGAGTTAGCAACTCAGGAGGAGTCAAAGTGAAATATTGAAGCTGAAGAGAAGAGGCCTCCGATTGGCAGCACTTTCTTAGGCGAGCAAAATGTCAATAAAACCAGCTGTGAACCTTATTGTTTTCCCCCCAGGTCAATGCCACATTTGACAATGACACAAGCTGTGCGGTATTTACAGAGAATGTCAGAGTTATTTTATTGTCACACCTCAGTGCGTCAATGCAGTGCCGTTAGTCAAAACTGAACCGTTATCACAAGAACGGACAGCTGAGCGAGTACCCTGCGCTTTAATCCTGCACATTCCACAGCTAAAAGGGAATTGTTCACCCAAGACACAGCATGCCTGATTTATTTTTTCTTTTATTTTGTGAATCTGAAATGTTTCCCCGTACAATGCTCTCCTCCCACGCCATGTTCAAGTCTCTGACAGTGAAGCTGAAAATCTATTCTGCTGTTCCCAAGATTTCACGATTTAGAATTCCTTCAGTTTTCCACTTTAGCGAATGGATCTAAAACGCAGAGTCTCGGGCCAAAATCTAGGCCGAATTGAAGTTTCACATCAAAAGCTGTGATTTAATAATTCTCCTTTCAGCAATGGCAAACTAAAGTGAAACTCTCACACCCACGGTGGCGTACCTGTAGAGTTGCTGCCTTACAGCGGCAGAAGCCCAGGTTCGATCCTAACTACAGGTGCTGTCTGTATGGAATTTATACATCCTGCCCATGACCTGCATGGGTTTTCTCTGGGTGCTCCAGATTCCTCCCACGCTCCAAAGACAAAGGTCTGTATGTTAATTGGCCTGGTCAAATTGTAAAATTGTCCCTTGTGTGTATAGGATAGTGTTAGTGTGCGGGGATGACTGGTCACCGCGGACTTGGTGAAAAAAAATCTAAATATTATCTCCTCCAAATTTCCTCATCATTACTTTAATCCCATGCCCTCTGGGTGCAGGTGCTTCTGCAATGGGAACGTTTGCCACCCTCTATATTTATTCATGCCTCTCATCATTTTGCATCAGGTTGCACTCAGCCTTCTCCGAGGAAAACAAACCCAGTGCTCCTCATTCCCATTGCTCCTCATAACCGAGGCGTCCCATTCCTAGCAAGGTTTAGTTTAGTTAACTAAACCTTAGTTAAACTAAATTAAGGTTTAGTTTAGTACAACATGGAAACAGGCCCTTTGGCCCAACAGCTCTGCGCCGACCAGCGATCCCGTCCACCAATTAACAAACCTGTACGTCTTTGGAGTGTGGGAGGAAACCGAAGATCTCGGCAAAAACCCACGCAGGTCACACACAATCCCCGCACAGACTGCACCCGTAGTCAGGATCGAACCCGGGTCTCCGCCATTGCATTCGCTGCAAGGCAGCAAACTCCACTGTGCCGTGCCAACGTCTTTGCTGTACTGTATCTATAATGTGGTTAACCAAGCTTAAACATTAATCACAACTTTAATTAAAGCATGATTAGCCGCAGCTAAAATTGTGATTAATCTTTAATAGCTTTTGTCAGAGGAATAATCACTTTGCGAAGTTTCACTTCAGGTAAGCATTGTCCCAGAGCATAGGTGAGCAATGAGCTGGAAAATACCCAGTAAATACAAACTAATTAAATAATTGGTTATAGTAAATAAAACTAGAGCTTGTGTGACATTTACGCATTCTGTAATAAAAATAGGTCGTCCATGTTCGGAAAGAGCTCCAGTGGAAATGTAATCCTGTGGATGCGTTGAATAAAATAATACAAAATAAAAAGAGGGCATGCTGAAAATACTCCACTGTCTGGCAGCATCTGTGGAGAGTCCTTTGTCCTGCTCCTCGTTTCCAGCTTTCGTTCCTGCATCTGCATCGCAACCCCCCGCCCCCCCCTCCCAAAATCAGTTCGAAAAAGGGACCCACCCAAAGAGTCACCTATCCATGTTCTCCTGAGATGCTATGGGGCTGTCCCACTTTGGGCGACCTGCGAGTTTAGAAGAGTGTCTTCGACCTTCAAACTCGCGGCATGGTCGACACGTGGTCCTAGGAGGTCCTATGAGGTCACTGGAACTCTCCTTCATGCTCGAGGGAAGTTCCCGCATACTTGCGGCCTCAGCTAGGTCGCGGAAAAATTTTCAGCATGGTGAAAATTTTTCCGCGGGTAAAATTGGTCGGCATGGTTCTTTTGAACTCGTAGTGCAGTGGCGTGGGATCACTACGAAGTTACAGGCAGTCGGGGGCAGCCATAGGCAATCTCCTTCACTGACTGGGCATTTTGATTGGCTCATTGGAGTTTTCAGGACCAAGGGAAAACCGACCGGTAGGTAAATTGCCCGCTAAACTTTATTATACTTCTTAAAAGTGTCTCCACTCCTTCTCCCCCCTTCTTTCCCCTTCTCTCCACCCCCCCCCCCCCCCCCCTCTCCATGCTCCCTAAAGGACTTACCATGCACTGTGGCAGCCATTTACCTTCCTCTTGATCGCGGATGTGAATATCAGATAACGCTCCCCCGCTTTTCCTGGCCCCCGCCTTTGTGATGTATTTGTGTGTGCGGTCGGTCGAACCAGCTCGCGGTTTCAATGCGGACGGTCGATCCAGTTCGAAGCTTTCCAGATGCTCTTCTTAACTCGTGAATTAGGTCGCCCAAGTGGGACAGCCCCTTTACTTCAGCACTTTGTGTCCATCCGTTCTTCAGTCAGTTTGATTCAGTCCACATGGTGTCATGAGATGCGAGATGAACTCCATTCAGGATTCTCTCTGGCTTCACAAAGAATGCAGACGTAAAAACATCAACACATAAGGCGTGACACGACTGAATATCAAAACGTGGAAATAAAAGTTTACGAAATAGGGACTTGGCACGTAGCTGACCTTTCTGGGCTTACCCTGTCAATATGCACGAATGCATGAAGATAGAAGCAGGTCTTCAAAACACATGTGAGGCTGGTTTATTTTGGAAGTCTCCAGTCACGAACTCCTTACCCTTCAGCCACCCTGAATCTGATCATTTAAGATTCAGTCTGTAGCGCACAATGCCTTGACTTTCATTCGTAATTAAATTTTGCATAGGTAGTCCCTGGAAAAAAAAATTGCTGACTTTCCTTGCATAGTCTATTAATTACAAAGCATCACCAGTCCACTACTTTTAGTGATTTAATCGCCTCTGAATACCACATTACACTCCCTCTCAGAGTCTCCATTTTGGACATCGTCCAGCTCCAAAGGTGATGTGGTCAGCATTCTGCCAGTGCTCATCACTGCTTTTAATCTTTCTTTCACAGATGGTCAATAAACTCTACTGGACGCCTCTTATCTCTGCACTATTGATCACTCTAAACCCATTCTGAGCCTGCACCTCCCAAGAGGATCTGGAATAAACTATTCAGTTATTCTTCCTTAATGAATTGCTTGCAAATCTAAGTCAGAAGAATTCAAAGCCAAGGTATCTAAAACAAATATGTTTGTTTGGGAGATTTTCACCAACCAGTATCTCCCTCAAACTGCAGTCAGATACAAATCTCCCTCTGTCAAGTCTTAGTCTCCAATTTAGATTTCACCTAGTCCAATTAATGTTTTCTCCAGATAACAACTTCCAGCAAAGCATATAAACATAGGTCCAAAATCACTACTGAGAATGAACTGCTACCTGCGTTGGTAGAACTACAGAACTGACGGTTGGCTCTTCAATCTTAATAGGTTGAAGGCCAAGAGCAAAGTCAGTAACACCGCCATCATGGAGCTTCAGTACGCGGACGGCTGCGCCATTGCAGCACACTCTGCAGAAGACCTCCAGGGCATCCTGAATGCCGGTGCCAAGGCCTACAGAGCCATGGGTCTAAGGCCTTAAATATCAAGAAGACCCAGGTCCTACATCAACCTCCACCCAACCAGCCATCCACCCAGCCCACTATATAAGTGGGTGACACCACTCTTGAAAACATTGACCACTTCCCCTACCATGGCAGCATTCTTTCCTCAAAAGCTGACATCGACTCTGAGGTCAACCATCGCCTGAGTTGTGCCTACGCCAGACTCAGGAAAAGAGTCTTTGAAGACCGAGACCTAAAGGCTCAAACAAAACTGCTGGTCTACAGAGCCGTTGTCCTCTCCACCCTATTGTATGAAGCCGAGTCATGGACCACCTACAGCAGGCAACTGAGAGCCCTAGAACAATACCATCAAAGATCCTTATAAAAGATTCTGAGGATCAGCTGGGAGGTCAAACACACCAACATCAGCATTTTGGAGGAAGCCAACATGACCAGCAGCACCAGCACAATAATTCAGCACCAACTTCGATGGACTGGCCATGCCATCTGCATGTCCAACACACGTCTCCCTAAACAAATCCTGTGCTCTCAATTGAAGGAAGGTTGGCGAGCCCCTGGCGGGCCAAAGAAACGCTTCAAGGACAACATCAAGAACAGTCTGAAGAAATTCCACATCACATCGAGCAACTGGGAGCACATTGCACTGGACAGGCGCTCCTGGAGGAAAGGAGCTGCACGTCATGAAATGGAACTATGCCATGTCGCAGAGACAAATCGACAGCACTGTAAGGAGAGAAAGAAGGGGGCTCGACAACTACCAACCACTGCCAGTCTCCACTGCCCACGTTGCACCAAGGTGTGTGGATTGGGGATCGGCCTCTACAGACATCTGCAGACCCATAAGTAGACGACCCTATGGAGAGGAGAGGACAGTCATACTCATTTCGAGTGACCGCCGATGATGATAATTAGAAACTTGATTTGATGCCCTTTTGCAGGAAATTCCAAGCTTTTCTCCTCAAAGACCAATATGTGTAACTTATTTTACATTCCATTATCATTGAACATTTCAAGCATCCACAGTCACTCTAACTAGAGTAAACCCTGCTATAGGCTGGTTACTCCACAGTGAGTACACCTTCGGATTGGACAGACCTTACACCTGTCGCAGTCCATTAATAAGGAATATTCTTCATCCAAGGACATCAACATCACCTGTCCACATTCTCCAGAGATGCTGCCTGACCTGCTGAGTTAGTTTAGTTTATTGTCACATGTTCCGAGGTACAGTGAAAAATCCTGTTCCCAAACCCAGCCGTGATGCATCCTGCTTTCTATGGTGCATCTCCAGTTACTCCAGCACTTTGTGTTCTTTTGGGTGTTAACCGGCATCTGCAGTTCCTGGTTCCTTTCATACCAGACCTGTAAACAAAGCTTCTCTGGTTTAACCAAAGTGACAACGAAAGACCCAAATGTGCAGAAAATAAATTAATCACTTTTCAGTGTGTTGCTAACATATGTTCTTCCATAAAGTTATCCTAAAATGAAAATCTATTCCTTCCCATTATTCCATAATCAGTTGACATTTGCCAGCCTATAAAGGAGAATGCTGTCATTAATTTAATTTTTAATGTACATATGTAAAGTAGATCATTAGAAATGTAAGTTTAATTAAACGTCCCATCCAAACGACTGTTGAACTAATTTGTGAGCTTTATGTAAAACCTGAATTTGCGTCACCTGGATATGAGCATTTTTGCATAATTTATTCAGATGCCAACTCATAACCCAGTTATCTATCTTGCACATTTGATACATTTACACCTTCACAGGGCCTATGGTATCTGATAAACTATTTTTTCCAGCTGTTACATTTTGCAGTGTGGCAGCTTAGTTACCAGATGTACCTGATGACATTTTGTAAGGATGGCTGCAATTATTCAAGCTGCTCCATTTCCATGTGACTGCACTGAAACTTATTGAGGATTAATAATTATCACAGAACTATGAACACTGGATGAATCCTCATCAAAAGTCTATAAGTTCCATGATCTCAGAGTGAAGATAGGCGCAATGTGCCGGAGTAATTCAGCAGGTCAGGCACATCTCTTTAGAGAAGGGATTGGTGACATTCACCCATCTTTTTTCTCCAGAGATGCTGCCTGACCTGCTGAATTCCTCCAGCACATTGTGTCTATCTTTGATATAAATCAGCATCTGCAGTTCTTTGTTCCTACATCTTAGAGTGAAGTTCCTCCAGTCTTCTGTTGCAATATTAATGCAACCCAGTGGTTGCAAACACAAAAAGATCAGGGAATGCTTTAATGGACTTCAGAGATACACCATGGAAGTAGGCCCTTCTGCCCACTGAGTCCACACCGACCATCAATCACCCATTCAAGCTAGTTCTATGTTATCTCACTTTCCAGCTTCCTACACACAACGGACAATTTACAGAGGCCAATTATCCTACAAACCCACACACCTTTGGGATGTGGGAAGAAACTGGAGCACCCAGAGGAAATCCACAGGGTCACAGGCAGATGTTTGTTCTGATTGGAAGTCCAGCATTACCACCCTGGGACATCACTGCACGTTTTTCAGGATGGCGACCATCTTTGTCTGCTTCATCAATGACCTAAGCTTTCATCAAGTGGAGAAGGGGGGGGTGGGGTGGGGGGGGGGGGGAGGGGGAGGGGGGGAACCCGAAAAAAACAATGTATGAAAAACTAAATGTTCAAAAACACTTCAATTTGTTTATTTTGGCAATTTGAAGATCCAATCTTTGGGGCAGCACGGTGGCACAGCAGTAGAGTTGCTGCCCAACAGTGCCAGAGAAGCGAGTTCGATCCTGACTACGGGTGTTGTTTGTATGTTCGACCTGTGACCTGCGTGGGTTTTCTCCGGGATCTCCAGTTTCCCTCCACACTCCAAGAACGTACAGGTTTCTCGGTTAATTGGCTTTGGTAAAATTCTAAATTGTCCCTAGTGTGTAGGATAGCGCCAGTACATGAGGAGAATGCTGGCCGGCACGGACTCGGTGGGTCGAAGGGCCAGTTTCTGCACTGTATCTCTAAAATCTAAAGTCAGTCAGCCATGAACAATCCCCGCCACACAGTTGTCACGTCCGAGGACAAAATAATGAGATTCTGCCAACCACACATGGTTCTAAGGCTTCTCCTGACACACACATGAACCCCACCAGCGTTTTCTATGATCCTTGCCCCACACAAGGAACTTCAGAAATAAACTGTCTAGCCTGTGCTGAATAGTTCTGAACAGATGTTTTCCAAATTATTTTCAGTGATTTTCAATCCATTTATTCGCAGTTGCAGGACAAAACACACTTATTAAAAATAGCTATTTTTAATAACATATTTGCAGCAGCGTTAACAAAAACAGTGGGCGTCATTACAGGAAGGAATCATTTTTAATGACAAGAATTAACTTTGTTTGATGGCACTCCTGCACTTGCCCGCATCCTCATGAACCTGCTGGTGAATCTTATTGGAAACTTGAGCCTTCACCTCACCAATACATTGGACATGATTTCCCCGTGGAGCCCACAGCAGAAGCTGCACCTCCTGCCTTGCTAAATTGTACATGAAGCATGAACACAGTAAAAAAAACAATGAGTTACGGCTATCATGTGGTGCTAACACCTCCAACTTTATTCTTTGTTTTAGTTTATACCATTCCGTGGCATTGTTAATCCTATCAAGCGCCCTGTGCATGGGAGCCTTAAACGTTTTCTCTTGGTTTCTCTGAATAATAGGACAAAGCAGAGAAGGAAATAAACTTTAAAAACACTGCCCTCTCTTGCCCTATGAAGCACATCAAAGCCTGAATCAAAACATCCCTGGTCTCAAGGGTAAGTTTCAGAGAGAGAGAGAGAGAGAGAAAGAAAATTGTCTTCACTGACCCCGATCCCCAAGCATGCAACCTGAAATCTTGCAAAGACAAACCTGCGGCTAGCGTTTCACGTGCAAAAATCACACTGATTGCAAACAGGCTCATAGGCTAGGGGTTCTAAAATGCAGCGGATTTTCTAACAGCAGGTTAGGATGGAGGTGCACGGCGAAGGGCGGTAAGGTGGCGCAGAGGTAGAGCTGCTGCCTTACAGCGCCAGAGGCCCGTGTAAGGCATTCAAGAAGAACTTTGTTTAAAAGGGTAATAGGTTCAGATGCCTGATAACAGCTGGGGAGAAACTATCCCTGAATCTGGAGGTGTGCATTTTCACGCTTCTGTACCTCTTGCCTGATAGGAGAAGGGAGAAGAGGGATAGTATAGCACAGGAACAGGCCTTTCATCCCATAATGTCCATTTTGAACATGATGCCAAGTTAAACTAATCTCCTTTGCCTACACATAATGAATAACCCTCTATTTCCCTGCATATCCATGTGCCTATCTAAAAGCATCTTAAAAACACCATCCTTTCTGCCTTCACCACCTCCTCTAAGAGCGGATTCCAAACGCCCACTATTCTTTATATTAGAAAAACCTGCCCCGCACATCTCCTTTAAACTTTGCTTTTCTCACCTTCAAGTTATGTCTTCGAGTTCTTGACATTTCCACCCTGGGATAATGGTTCTGACCTGCTACCCATGGTGCAGAACGAAGCTGGGCTCCAAATGGTGAGAGTTATTGCTGCCATCTCCCAAAGACAAAGTTTAGTTTGATATTAAGGTACAGCGCAAAAACAAGCCCTTCTTCCAATTGAGTCAGTGTCGACCAGTGATCCCCATACGCTAGCACAATCCTACAGATTAGGGACAATTTACAATTTTTACCAAAGACAACGTAACTCCAAAACCTGTACATCTTTGGAGTGTGTGAGGAAACCAGAGCACCGGGGAAAACGAACCAACTCCATACGGGCAGCATCCGTAGTCAGGATCGAACCCGAGTCTCTGGCGCTGTAAGGCAGCAGCTCCACCACTTCATCACCATGCTGCCCATCTGCAGTCTTCTGCTGAAAGCCATGGCATCCTGGACTATTGTTGGTAGATTATTCCAATGAAGCTTCAAACAACAAGTTGTATAAAGGTTTCAGGCAATGGTGACTTTCACGATTGCTATGAAAGCTAATTTATTTCCTTGACTGCTCAGGAGGCAAAGTTTATCCAAGACTTTCACGGTGAATCAATGGTAATAAGATGCCGTTCATCACTCAAACACTCCAAGGATCTCTGATGCCTATTCAATAATTCAGGCTCCAAAATCAGATTAACCTAGCTTTTTATTGTTTGGCTTGCTTTCTCCTGATATAATTCTCCATTTATGTTAGTTCCATCAAGATTAGAAAGAGGGCATTTCCAATCGGGTATGGAAAGTTGTGTTCTATTAGAGTAATGGTCAAGATTTTCAGACTGTTCAAAGAGAAGTTGGTAATCAGTCTCCCATCCTGAGACTTCATTATATAGGCAGTAACTGCAGATGCTGGTTTACAGCGAAGATAGACACAAAGTGCTGGAGTAACTCAGCGGGATAGGCAGTATCGCTGGAGACAAGAAATCGCTGACGTTTCGGGTCTGAAGAAGGGTTTTGACCATACCTTTTCGTCAGAGATGCTGCCTGACCCACTGAATTACTCCAGCAATTTGTGCCTATCTTCTGAGACTTTATTGGCAACTTGCTGAACAAAAAAAATCAAAGAGAATGCAGCCATAAATTTGTCCCTGTTATCAGGCTTTTAAATTGATCACTTACTGAGCAGGTGGAAACAAAGAACTGCAGATGCTGATTTATACCAAAGATAGACACCAAGTGCTGGAGTAACTCAGTGGTCAGGCAATATGTCTGGATAAAAAGAGATGTGGCCTTCAGAGAGTTCTCCACAGATTCTGCCTGAACCCGAATGAGTTACTCCACCATTTTGTGGTCTAACTTTACTGAGCATGTTGCTTAAAATTTCAGAGCTCAGCGTAAAACTAATATTGACGGTGCACAAAAATTCTGGAGAAACTCAGCGGGTGCAGCAGCATCTATGGAGCGAAGGAAATAGGCAACGTTTCGGCCCGAAACGTTGCCTATTTCCTTCGCTCCATAGATGCTGCTGCACCCGCTGAGTTTCTCCAGCATTTTTGTGTACCTTCGATTTTCCAGCATCTGCAGTTCCTTCTTAAAAACTAATATTGACGTCTAGCAGTGATAGAATAAACAGATATTCCAACACTTTAATTGGAGACTTTGGTAGTACCCAAAGTTGAAATTTCATTGTAATGAGGAGTGCAAAAAGCTAACAGGTTAAAAGTTTCAAAATTGACTCTCTGAAAGAATGCATCGGCTGTGATTGTTTCAATTAAGCTAAAAAGCTATTAGATAGAACAAATGAGAAGAGCATTATATCATGTCGCATCTCAAAATACGTCTCTGATAGGTAAAGCTTTATATCTGAAATTTTGTATTGTGTTGTTAATTTATTTTGTAGTTTGTTCTGCGTCATTGATTCTTTTTTCATTAAAATGATTCGATATCCATCTGAGAGAGGGGGGAAAAACTGTTGTTTTATTCTATTGAATTGTTTTGCACTCTAAGGGTTTAGGTTAAGAAAAGACATTTCTGGAGAAATTGCTGCATTTAAATATGTTACATAAATAGAAGCCATTTAATCCCAATAAATTCAGTTGCAGGAAAGCTTTCAGTTAATTTAATATTTCTCAGAGTTCTAGGCTATTGATTTTAAGCCATTTTGCTTGATCTTTGTTACAATTTGGTCATGAAATTAGTTTGATTATAATGAGCATCTCAGGTATATTAGACATCATTTAGATTAATAGCTGGAATGGATCTTTGAGTGAAATACTGAATAAAATAGAAAGCATCGACATTGAGCTTTTTTGTTTAGTTTTCTGTATTGCATTAGTTTTCTTATGCTTGACTGTGGATTGTTCGTGACTTTTCACTCAGTATCATTAGTTGTCCTTGCTTAGCTCTGTAGCATATCAATGTCACAAACCTTCAAGTCGAGGAAGCTCTTTAATTAGCATGGTACCTTTAATTGCTCAGTAAACTAATGTTGAATGACAGAAGGTGAAGGGGGCTCAGTATTCTGCCTTAACAATTTCCATTTGAAGTTCTAGATTGGAGCAATGTGGCAATTCTACATTAAAGTTCTATTGAGGCAGCTGCTCCAGAAGTAGAAACAAGGAACTGCAGATGCTGGTTTACACAAAAGGAAATAAAGTGCTGGGGTAACTCAGTGGGTCAGGCAGCACCTTGGGAGAACATGGATAGGTGATGTTTTGTGTGGGGACGCTTCTTCAGACTGATTATTTGGAGGGAGAAAGCTGGAAGAGAGGAGGGGCAGGTTAAAGCCTGGCAAGTGCCACAGTGATGCCCACATGTGAACTGGTTTATAGTTCGAGCGCCTGATCCAACACCAGTGGAAATATCTAATGAATCAATAATCCATTCAGTTCAAGATTCATTCTTTTCATAGGCCCTCCACTGAAGTATTCAATGATGATCATCTTTTACACTGAGAATGGATTGCCATCACCTTTTGACAATATATTTTGTTGTTTATGTTTTCCATTACCAAATATAGTGATTACCTCTCCTAAGTGTACATCTGAAAACTATCCTGCCCCCCAAAAATTATATATTTTCTGTTTATAAAATTATAGCTTCCACTGATGTTGTCATAAAAGTTTGACACTGAAATCAGATAATTATCATTAATTATTCTTTATATAAAATATTGTACTGCATATAAATTGAAGTAATTAATTCACAGTTAACGTTCCGTGGATATCATTGTCAACCAAAGCACTTTACTAATGTGAAGTAGCCAGTAACTTCCACTTGAAATCCAATTGAATAAAGCAGGATATTATGATACTCTTAGAGATTAAAGTCTAAAGTAAATGATCAATCCCACCATATCATTGAGCATTTCAGCCACCGTGTCTCTGCTTTAGAAAGTCTATATTGCTTGTTATTCAATTTAGTGGCTCTTAAGCTCAACAAGGGTCCTTCCAGTCTCCCTGCAACGCCGGTGGGAGGATGTCGAATCCTTCAGAAAAATATCATTGCAAGCTCTTCACATTATTTCCCTCGTTTCCTGTAAATCTCTTCCCATCTTATCCCAGGAAGAAGGAGAAGCTGCCTGAAAGTCATACAGTCCTGGAAGCACTGAAACAGGCCCTTCGGCCAACCGGGTACTAGCCATCAACCAGTCATTTACACCAATCCAATTTGTTTTTCACCCAACACTCTCACATTTATATTTGTAGGAAAGAGCTGCAGATGTTGGTTTAAATCAGTCTGAAGAAGAGTCTCGTCCAGAAACGTCACCCATTCGTTCTCTCCAGAGATGCTGCCTGTCCCGCTGAGTTACTCCAACATTTTGTGTCCACCCTCTCAAATTTATATCCTCATGACTACTTTATTTTAAATGGCTGCAGTTTTCAGATAATTACGTGGATGCACTAGTAAGTGGCAACAAATTGCAATGTCCATTTAGGGATTCACTTCAAAGTATGTAATAAAGTCAAATGCTTACCATCAAAAAAAGTGCTGTGGAGACATTTCAGTGTCACTTGATCATTTCATACAATGTACTTAAAATAGTTCCGTATCATTAAATGCACGACAACTCCATAAATCACTTATTTTAATAGTAACTCTTTATCATATACTGTACCAAAGTACATGATACAAATGAACAATGGTCAAGATTGTTGGGATAAGGGTCTGCCAGTTCATAGTAAAATCGTTTTGAGTAAATAAGTTTGGGCACAGACCATCTTGATGAGAGGGATATTGTTCGACACAAACGAAAGATGATTTGGCAAACCATAGGAAAATGGACAGAGGGAACTGCCAGAATGAAGAGAGGAGCAACAGAATGTGTTAGTGTACACAAGGAACTTCAGATACAGAAATAGACACAAATAGATACAAGAAATAGACACAAAGTGCTGGAGTTAAGGCCCCGTCCCACTTTCCTGAGTTACTCACGAACTCTCCCAAGTTTTCCCCTTAATTCGAACTCGGGGAATGTCCGTAACGAGTCCGTAGGTAATTGAAATAGGTAATAGAAATTGAAGTACCCTGTCAATTTCTCATTGAAAAAAGCAATGACTCTCCGACAGCACTTGCCCAAACTCACTCACTCCCCATGCCTGCCACTGTCAGGACTTGTTTTATCCCATTAATCCAACTGTTCGAATTGATATAAGATGAAGCGCTACTATTAATAATATCAGCTATGTATTTTTTTTACTGGATGTAATTATATGAAGTGAATGGGTTATTGATTAGGCCACACTGACTAATTATGTGTTACTGATGTGTATGTGTGTGCGCACATATGCTTGTGTATAGATATGATTCCGTGCATGTGCACATATGTGTTTGTGTGGGTGTATATATCTGTGCGTGGGCGTATATATGTGTGTGTGGGTGTATACGTGGGTGCATATGTATGTGTGTGTATGAGTCTGTGCACGTGAAGGTGTGTGTTTGTGTTTTATGATCATAACCATTTGTTTATGTATATATAGGTTTCAGCAAACCTCAATGTAGACATGGCCCATGATTTCTAATTACTTGCCTCCGCATTCTGAGTTGCTTTGCCAAAACAGGAACTTCAAATGAAAAAAGCAAAAATAGGACGATATCTATGCAAATGTTTGGATTTTAAGCAGCAATGGCTGCTGGATTTTCTCAATCTGTTCTATTCAAGGAAATGAAAATAGAAGCCATCCATCACAGTGAGCTCAAGGGACAGCTCAGGACCTGCTGTATTCACATTTATATTATAATCCCTTTGTGTCACCGAAACGAGATCTGAGTTGTTCTCGGTTCAATTTTTTTATCTTTTTCCTGCTTTCCAAATTATTAGTTGATAGCCAGAGGGTTCTTCTCTGACCTGGCTTATAAATTGATGTCCAGTAAATAGATACAATCTCCTCCAATCTAGGTTGACAATTACATCTTGTCAGCATTGAATTTGGAATTTTATTTCTGAGTAATCAAACAAGTAGTACAGGTGCACAACCTTTTATCCGAAAGCCTTGGGACCAGACACTTTTCGTAATTCAGAATTTGTCGGTCTTCGGAATGGAAATTTTTTAGCGTAGATTTTAATGGCTGGCTCAGTGGTAGAGTGCTCGGCTCATATCCGCAAGGTCGCGAGTTTGCGCCTTGATCCTGGCAGTTACTCGATCGCGAGTTTGAGTCTTCAATGTCGTTTTTTCTTGCAGAATAAATGTTTGTATGAAATACAGTGTAGGAGAAGTGCACTGACTGTGTGGGCAGAACTTTGGAAGTGATTGCCCACCAGTCTAAAAAGCCGCGGTGTCTCCCTGTCCCTGGGATAGCAGGGGGCGATCAAACAGCACAATACCCCCCTCCCCCTCCAACTCCAGAGGAATCCGCTCCCCGATGGGCCGCTACCAAAGATCATAGAGGAGCTCCTCTATGATCTTTGGCCGCTACAGCGACAAGTGGCAGTTCGCCCACAGCCCGAGCTGCGCCCCCTCATCCGCCACCCCAAGAACAAGACGTACCTTGCACACCATCAGCTTCTGCCCCTACGTGTTCCTCTGGAGTTGGAGCGGGGCTGGGCTGGAGTTGCTGCTGGCTGTGGGTCTCTGGGATCTCCGTGCTTGCAGTGGGCCTGGGGGTCGGTGGGCGGCGGTGGGAGCTGTGGACCTACGGACCTACCTCCGTGGAGCTAGCCAGCTTCGGAGCGTGGAGAGTTGCGGGGGCGAGCTGCTGCGACCCGACTCCGGTGGATGGTGACACCGGGAGCTCGCGGGTCTCCGGTGGGAGACTGCTTTGCGGGGCACCGGCAGCGGCGACTTCTCCCGCTCGAATTACGGGGTTGAGAGCAAACATCATAGAGGTTGAGAGTGACCTGGAGGGGGGCCTTACAACGCCCGGCGCGGCTGTAAATTGCCGCGGACTTGCTAGCGCCCGCCGGGGGCTCCAACATCAAGACCGGGGCAGGGCCCTACATCTCCCGGCGTGGCTTTGAGTGGCCGCTCCCCGATGGGCCCCTACGACGCCCCGAGCTGCGCCCCGTCATCCGCAACCCAGGTTCCTCTGTAGTTGGAGTGGGGCTGGGCTGGGCTGCTGCTGGCTGTGGGTCTCTAGGATCTCCGTGCTTGCGGTGGGCCTGGTGGTCGGTGTCCAATTGGTCCTGACACGGTCCTGCTGCAATCGCCGACGTGAAGACAGTGCAAAGCCCCCGCGCCGGTGCAATGGGCGGGGAGCTGGAGAGGGGAGGGAAGGGGTCACACACATGGCCGGGAAGCAGAGGGGTGTAGGTGGGGTGATACTGAAGCGAGCGACAATCTGCTGCTGCCTGCCCGCTGAGTTAAAAAGTTCCCACGCAAGTCTCACGAAACACTGTATATCGTGAGTCCACCGTGGGAACTTTTTAATTCAGCGGGCAGGCAGCAGCATATTGTCAATTATTAACCCTCCCGCGCAATATACCCTCACCTTCTCTTTTATGAATGGGGATTTAGTTCCCCTTTCTTCGAGGACCGACCGGAGGTTCCGCTGTCACCTCTGCGGGCCGCCCTCGGTGAACGTTTTCAAGGACCTTTCTTCAAGGACCGAAAAAATGGCCGCTATTCGGAGGTTTTCGTTATTTGGATCTTCGGATAAAAGGTTGTGCACCTGTATATCAGAATATAAACATGTTTTAGAAAGATGACTGGTTAATAAATTGCAAACTACTGCTACACAGTAGACTGAATATGTCCGTGAATCAATTTTACTGTTAATGCATCCAAATAATGGGATTGCATTATTACACGAGAGCCCCATTTGGACTTTACTTTAGAGATACAGTGCGGAAACAAGCCCTTCAGCCCATCCAGACCACGCCGACCAGTGATCACCCCGTATACTAACACTATCCTACACACTCGGGACAATTTACAGTTTTTACCGAAGCCAAATCTGTTCATCTTTGGAGTGTGGGAGGAAACCCACGCAGTCACAGGGAGAGTGTACAAATTCCGTACAGACAGCACCTGTGGTCAGCATCAAACTCTTGCACAGTAAGGCAGCAACTCTACCACTGAGCCACCGTGCCGCCCTAAAGGTAAGAATTTAGAAGGTAATTGTGCAGAGTAGTTAATTACAACCAAGTGGATATCCTCTTTGAAGTTGGTGAAGATTGTTCCAAGGAAACTTCCAAGGAGCAGATAATAAAGATCATTCTCCAGCCTGGAGATACACAAGAGTACGAGTGAGATGTGCCTTTTCAGAAACAAAATGTGCCTTTGAAATCTATCACCTTCACAGACTGAAACTGCCCAGACATCCACTGTTAGGAATCTATCTGACTGAATTGCTCTTTGTATAAGTACAATGCAGAGTCATTGAGACCAGTAGGCTCGATAAAACTCACGATCAGATGCCAGATATTCCCCGCATCACTGAGCTGCCAGTCACTGTCAGATAGCAATTATGTCACGGCAGCTGCCTGAGCCTCTGCAGAGTTTTCTTTTTACTCCAAGGCAGAGGCACTTCAATAGGCTGCATTAGGCCAAGCATTAATTTGTACGCAAGTCTAGATGTGCCAGTTTAGTCCGTTTTTTAGTGCTAATTTAATATAGAGGTACAGCATGGAAACAAGGCCTTTCGGCCCACCGAGTCCACGCCGACCATTGATCACCTGTTCACACTCATTCTATGTTATCCCACTTTTGCATGCACTCCCTACACACGAGCGGCAATGTTAGAGAGGCCAATTAACCTGCAAACATGTACATCTTTGGGACGTGGGAGTAAACCTGAGCACCCAGAGGAAACCCACACAGTCATAGGGAGAACGTGCAAACATCACACAGACAGCACCCGAAGTCAGGATCGAACCCGGATCTCCAGCGCTTCTTTCTATCAGGGTCTCGACCTGAAACGTCACCCATTCCTTCTCTCCAGAGATGCTGCCTGTTCCGCTGAGTTACTCCAGCATTTTGTGTCTATCCTCTGTGCAAATGCTTTTATAGTTACATGTACACATGCTTTCTTTGACATGCACACATACATGTATGTACACTTACATGCACAACCATACACAAGCGCACACACATTCACCCACAAATACACACATACACAGACATGTACACACACATACAAATGTTCACACACACAGAAACGCGCACAAACATGTACATATAAAGCATATACGTGCACATTATCCTCTACATTTTATATTCCAGCCCAGTGAATGCAGAAGTCAATTACAGTTTTCACAAATTAACTTAAAATTTCAGAAATAAAAGTATGTTAAGGGTGGCCAGTGCAAGTCATAATTCATGTTGGTCTCCATTCTTTGAAAAGAGCAGATTCCCCGCTGTCCTTTCTTCCAGCCCAGGAATAATGACCCCAATCTATCAACTCATTTTCCTGATGAAGAATAATGTAAGTGTATATATTTGTGCTGTTGAAGAGAGCTACTCCGTGTACTGCCTGTAACTGTTGACTCACTCTACCATAACGATCATCGAAGTGAAACATTTCTGTTTTCATGTTTACAGTCACAAGAGAACCTGCAATGCTGTGAATTCTGCAACGTCTAAGACAGTCGCTAAAAGAAAATGTAACCCTTTTTTGGGCTTCTGATGCTCTAGGTGACCCGTTCTCTCTCTCTGTGACCCTCAAAAGGTTGGCCACATTGTCTGTCTCTGAACCTCCTTTTTCAGTTAGGTGTCCTCTAAAGGGGAAACAATTATGGAGCTTGGAGCTTAGACCCATAGATTTGGACAGCACTCAATTGAGCCCTTTGATTTGACCCATCGCGATCGCACTGATCCTTTTCTCCCATCCATAACTAATCCCACTTGTCTGCATTAGGACCGTATTCTTCTGGCCACGGTCATCTCATACCGTCAATATCACAGCCCCAGAAGTCTGTGGAGGCCAAGTCAATGGACATTTTTAAGAAGAGTCTTGATTAGTACGGGTGTCAGGAGTTAAAGGGAGAAGACAGGAGGGTGGGTTAAGAGGGAGAGATAGATCAGCCATGATTGAATGGCAGAGTAGACTTGATGGGCCGAATGGCCTAATTCTGCTCCTATCACTTATGAATACTTATGAATCAAGAATATTGTCTGTCTATTCCCTCCATGGATGCTGCCTGAGTTCCTCTAACACTTTGTGCTTGGCTCAGATTTCCAGCATCTGCAGTTCCTTGTGTGTCAATTATATAACTGCAGCTCTGTGATCATTGTGCAGAATGATGTGATCTAAACTCACACCTTGGTGAAATGGTTGTCTCCCAAATTACTTGCCACCTTCCCCAGACATCTCGGCTTGAATTGCCCCCAACAGGTTTTTGAAACCGACGTGCCATTCTGTAATTATGACAAAAATATTTAGCCCTCCTCCTCCTCCTCGACTTGCCTGCTTCGTTCATAGAAACATGGAAAATAGGTGCAGGAGGAGGCCATTCGGCCCTTCGAGCCAGCACCGCCATTCATTGTGCTCATGGCTGATCGTCCCCAATCAATAACCCATAGAAACATAGAATTCAAACCATCCATCTCCAAATCCTCCCCACTGTCATCCCACAAGGTGGGACCACACTACCCTATTTCCATTCTCACCTAACCCGTGGATCACCATATTCAATTCATAGTGGTGAGTAATTCCATCGCACTCCTGACTTAGACCTTGAAGATAGACACAAAATGCTGGAGTAACTCAGCGGGACAGGCAGCATCTCTGGATAAAAGGAATGGGTGACGTTTCTGGTCGAGACCCTTCTTCAGACTGAGAGTCAGGCGAGAGAGAGACACAGAGATATGGAAGGATGAGGTGTGAAAATGAAACATCAAAGGGGAGAATGGATCATTGTTAGCTAGGGGAATGTGACAACAAAGCATAAAGAGATAATATTTAAGCAGGAGGACAGTCAGATGGTGGTGGGTGGGGGGGGGGGGTGTGGAGAGAGAGGGAAAGCAAGGGTTACTTGAAGTCAGAGATGTCAATATTCATACTGCTGGATTATAAGCTGCCCAATGGAAATATGGGATGCTGTTCCTCCAATTTGCGTTGGGCCTCACTCCGACAGTGAAGGAAGCCCAGGACAGAAAGGTCAGCACGGCAATGGGGGAGTTAACGTGTTTAGCAACTGGGAGATCATGTACCGTAGGTTTAGGTGGACCGAGCAAAGGTGTTCAGCGAAACAATTGCCGAGCCTTTATAGACGGAGAGTGTCTAAAGTCTACTTGGACATTGCCTTCACGAACAGAATGTTGATCTAGTTAGACTGGCAGTATTCAACAAATGTTGTTATTATTGACATTTCCTCAGCTAATATTGGGTCTTATTGCGCCAAATTACAGCATTAAATTTGAACTTTGAAAATGACAACCAATTAAGTTTTGTTACATCGGCTTCTGACTCCCTTTTGGCAAAGATCATATCATTGAGCAGTCATGCTCTGTACACACAGACGCTCTAAAGTAATTCCATGAACTGTTGTCTTCATTACAGAGGTCTCAGAAGTCAGGGTTTTCCAAAGTTGGCCCTGCAGTAGATTTTCTGCAACAAGGCAAACTTTTCTCTATCAAGGCAGTTTCAGTTTAGTTTGGTTTAGAGATACAGCACAGAAACAGGCACTTCAGCTCACCGAGTTCCCACCAGCCAGCGAACCCCGCACATTAACACTATACTACATATACTAGGGACTATTTTTACCTTTACCAAGCCAATTAACCTACAAATCTGCACATCTTTGGAGTGTGGGAGGAAACCAAAGATCTCGGAAAAAACTCACAGGGAGAACGTACAAACTCCGTACAGGCAGCGCCCGTAGTCGGGATTGAACCGAGGTCTCCTGCGCTGCAATCGCTGCAAGGCAGCAACTCTACCGCTGCACCACCGTGCTGCCCAGGAAAACATTGTTCATGGTGCATAAAATGTACCTGATTGTTTTTAACTCCTGCCGTTATTTATCTGAGTATTGTGGACTACACAATCATTACACATCACATATGGCCATTGTGGACTCCATGATCATTAATGTCTTTTACATTAAAGACATTACTTGTTCAAATCTGTTCATGGGTCTGCCCCTCTCCATCTCTCTAAACTCCTCCCACACAACAACTTTCCTTTCCTCCATCTCTAGCCTCATAAAGTTTCTTTCACCCATGTAGTATCTTCAGACATGTCTTCAGTTATTTAGTTCTTAAACCTTGGAAATTTCTCCTTACTACCTTCTCTTCTTGCGTAAGATCCTATTCCTATTCAGATTCCTATTCAATCTTAGGTTGTAAGTTGTAAGCCTAAAGTTGTAAGACAACTTGTTCTGTTTGATCTTCTGTGCACGCCAGGTTGATTGCATTTGTTGAAACAGGGTGGACCACGTGAAGATTGCACCCTACCTTACTACCTCCACATCACAAACTCCTGAATCTTCCTTGAAAAGCACTGCTAAACCTATTTTTTTTTTCAATCATTTGATTACCTGTCCTCATCCATGATCATCTTGAATGTCTCTTCAAGTTCCGCAGTGTCGGACTTTGCCGGGTGCTGTAAGAACAGCAAGTCAAGCTGCATCCACGGAGAGAGGAGCATAATTAATGCTTCGGGTCAACCGCCTCAGAGCAAGGAGAAATGAGAAAAGCTTGAGTGGCAGGAGAGGGGGAGGTGGAGAGAACAACAGGAGAGTCTATGGAAACACACAAAGTGCTGGAGTAACTCAGTGGGTCAGGCAGCATCTCTGGAGGATATGGATAGGTGACGTTTCAGGTTGGGACCCTTCGATGGGTTAGGGACCAGCAGACACTGAATGACAAAATGGTGGTAGTTTCTGTGTGAGAAAAGATGGTGCAGGCTTGTTGTTCACTATTGAAGGAGATGTAAGTCGGATGAAAGTGAGAAGAGCGGAGAGAGAAGAAAATGAAAGCTGAAGCTGTGAGGTTCATGACGTGGAAATCTGGAAATAAGGGCGTCACAGTGACACAGCGGTAAAGTTGCAGCTTTACAACACCAGAGACTCAGGTTCAATCCTGACTACGGGTGCTGTCTGAAGGAAGTTTGTACATTCTGGTTGCCATTGGGCTTCAATGGAACCATGTAATGAGGCCAGAGGTCAGAGGTCAGGTGGATAATTAAAGGAACCGGCTAATGGAAGTTCAGAATCACCTTTATGGACCAATCAGAGGCTTTCTTGAATTGGGCGTGGATGTAAAGGACACCACATTGTGGATATGGACTGCAGCACTCAGATGCTTCACCTGGAAGGCATGTTTCGGTCCTGGGTGGTGGGAAAGGAAAGGTAAAAGAGGCAAGTGTAGATTTTCTGTGATTGTTTAGGGAAAAGCCATAAGAAGTTGGTGAAACTGGAAGGGTTAACCAGGAGATATACTGAGGTGTCTTTAAATGTTTAATCATCTTAAAAAGGATTATGTAAAAAATAGACTCAAAATGACTCAGCGGGTCAGGCAGCATCTCTGGAGAAAAGGTGACATTTCCTTTCGAGACCCTTCTTCGGACTCTTCAGACATGATAATATACACTTTTGGACAAATGGGAAAACATGAGATGACAAGTCTGAACCAGGGTCCAGACCCAAAACGTCATTGGTCCATTCCCTCCACAGACACTGCCTCACCTAGTGTGTTCCTCCAGCACTTTGTGTTTTGCTCAAATTTCCAGCATCTGCAGTTTTGTGCGTTCCTGTCAAACATTTGGCATGATGGATTTCCACTCTTTAACCCCAATCAGATATTTTGATTTCACACAACAGCTGTAATTGAAATATATACTCTCCTGACACTGGCTTTTGTGTTTGAATGAAACACTTTTGCAACAGAGACTTTTGACTGTGAACAAAATTATTAATGTCAGCATTTACGGAACAGCAAAAGTGAGAATGCTTTAAAGCAAATAAATTCATAGCTTATTTCAATAGTGGCAGGTAGAAAATTCGAATGGTATTCTAATCAAATGTATTTTAACCTCACAGCTCAACTGAGTAATAAATCATTCAAGGAAAATTATTGCTGGTATTCTGTGCATCAAATTGTTGAATTCAATATATATTTGCTTTGAACAAATGAAGAAAACCGCTCTTAATCTATAGTTGTCATACAACTGGCTGCAAAAAAACAAATGTTCTTTTAGTAGCGCTCGTAAAAGAAAATGAAGGACAAGAGGGCATGCGTCGAGGTGGCATTGTTCCCATCCCCACAATGTGCCAAAGTACTTTAAAATAAATTAACAATTCTGAAGCATGGTTGCTGGTGCATAGACAGAGCCAAGTCCAACAAACAACTCAAAGAGTAAAATGGTAAACTGTTCACATTTAATGGTGCTTGTTAGATGATAAATGTCGATCTCAATGTAGAACATGGGACATAGGACAGTACAGCATAGGCAGGACCCGCCCGAATGCTCATCGGTCGGCAGGACCAGGATTCCCGCCAGACGGCTCGGTGGAATCGGGGACCCGCCCAAAGGCTTGGTCGGCAGGACCTAGAACCCACCTGAAGGCTCGTTGGTCAGTGGGGGCCACCTGAAGGCTCATTGGCTGACTGAACCTTGGACTTTGAATAATGGCACAAAAATGGCGGCGCCAGCAGGCGTAATATTTCTTTAAGAATTTCGCTGTGCCGTTGGATATGTGACAAACTTGAACCTTCGGTCCACAATGTTTGTGCCAAACATGATGCCAAGTTAAACTGATCTCATCTGCCTCTACATGATCCATATCCCTCTGTTCCCTGTACATCCATGTGCCGAGATTAACGCCTCTTAAACACCACTATCGTATCTGCCTCCACCACCACCACCACCACCCCAAGCAATGCATTCTAGGCCACCACCACTCCCTGTGTACAAAAATACAACTCGCTCATCTCCATTAAATTTTCCTCCTCTCACCTTACACCTAGTGTTAGACATTTTTAGCCTGGGAAAAAGACTATCCACCCTATCCATGCCTCTCATCGTTTTACGTACTTCTATTAAGTCTTCCCTCAACCGCTGACTTTCCAGAGAAAACAATCCAAGTCTATCCAACCTCTCCCTGTTCCTGAAACCGTCTAATCCAATCACCATTCTGATAAACCTTCTCTGAACCTCAACAAAGCCTCCACATCTTCCCTATAATGGGGTGACCAGAACTGCATGCAATACTCCAATTGTTGCTTAACCAAAGTCCTATAGCCTTCCTGCCTGTTCTACTCAATGCCTCAATGCCTGTAGTCTTGTAGGTCTGTGTCCAAGATGGCTGCCGTGAAGAGAGAGTGGACGCTGGCACGATTTGGTTGCCGCTGCTCTCTCTTCACACTGTGTTTTTGATTTTCTGTTTTTGGATTGAATTCTGTTTTTAATTTGTGTCATTGTGATGTCTTTAATTACTTGTTTTACTCCGATTATATGTTTTTATTCCGATTACTATGTAAGGTGTCCTTGAGATTTTGTATGAAAGGCGCCCATTAAATATAAAATTTATTATTATTATTATTATAGCAATAAAAGCAAGCACACCATACGCCTTCTTCACCACCCTTGTGACTCTATGTCACGATAAATGTATAGAAAGACATCTACTGACTTTATTGTATTTCCTGTACATTTTTATGAATAAAATATATTTGTGGAAAAAAAAATTGTCTGACACACCACCTTTCCAAGCAAGTGTGGGTTCCTAACAGATATTTGTGCAGAATGCATTTTGCGCGTTAGCAGTTTGGTTTCTAGCACATGGGGATTAATTTAGCCCTGAGTTTTCACTTAGTTAATCCATATAAAGACTACTCTGACTTGCTGAGAATAAGGCAGCTTCTTTCTTTGAAATGTATTTCACTTCAGGCTTAATGTTGTGAACGTCTGGCACCTCCGTATTTCTGCCATGTCTCAGTACAAAATAGATCTAATGCTCCGTTAGGTTGCTGCCGAGCTGAACATTGTGTTCGAAATCCGTGGATAAACCATAGTAGGCGGACCGTGGCGTTGAAATGTTTTGGCCAAGTTTCTAATGTTCTCCCACTGATTTTACTTACGTTACGCTTCTGCTAAAATCAAACTATCCCAGGTACTGAGTATATTATCTTTGTGGAAAGAATTCCTCTACATTCCTCACAGGTTTAAGGTGAAGGAGAAAAGATTGAATAGGAATCTGGAGGGTAACTTTTTCACACAAAGGGTGGTGGGTGTATGGGACAAGCTGCCAGAGGAGGTAGTTGAGGCAGGGACTATCATAGCATTTTAGAAGCAGTTGGACAAGTACATGGATAGGACAGGCTTGGAGGGATATGGACCAAACGCGGGCAGGTGGGGCTGGTGCAGCTGGGACATGTTGGCTGGTTTGGGGAAGTTGGGCCGAAGGGCCTGTTTCCAGGCTATATCACTATAACGCTATGACATCATTGCAGGAATGTGATTTAAACCCCAGCATCAGAAGACTGAGGCTTTGGGCCAAAGAGATTATACAGAGTAACATTCCATGTGGTCTTGAGTAAAACACAAGGTGCTGGAGCAACTCAATGGGTCAGGCAGCATCTCAGGAGGACATGGATATGCAATGTTTCTGGTCGGTACCCTACTTCTGACTGATTGAAGTAGGGAGGAGAAAGCTGGAAATGATGTGGGAGGTGTGGGACAAAGCCTGTGGAGTGATAGGTGGGTACAGGTGAGGCGGATTTCATTGGCAGATGGGTGGACAAAGGCTAGGGATGAAAAGGAGACAAAAATGTGTCATAAGGATAGAAGCGGAGTGAAATGTAAAGCCAGAGGAAGGGATATGGGCGGGATAGAGAGAAAGGGGCAGGATAGTGGGAAAAATGTATGCACAGGAGATGGCGGAGTGGGGGGCGAGTAGAGGAAAGAGAGAGGGAGAGAGATGGGGTGTGTTAGTTAAAATTGGAGAATTCAATGTTCATACCATTAGTTTGTAAGCTGCATAAGCGGAATATAAGGTGCTGAAACAAGAAACTGCAGATGCAGGTATACAAATGTCATTTAATGTCATTTCCATTCTTCCCAAATTCTCATGAACTCCTACTAGGGTAAATTTATAATGGCCAATTAACTACCAGCCTGTATGTCTCTGGAACATGGGAAGAAACTAGAACACCCAGAGGAAACCCAGAACAGAACCATCAGAGGTTAGGATTGAACCTGGATCTCTTGCGCTGTGAGGCAGCAGCTCTCGAAGCTGTGCCACTGCAATGTGCGAAATTGAGGAAATAAAAATAAACGGGATATACAAGATAATTTGGTTTAAACCCCCTCATTGCAACTATCAACTGATTGAGATTAGACACCAAATGCTGGAGTAACTCAGCGGTCCAGGCAGCATCTCTGGAGAGAAGGGTAGGGTAAAGTTTAGAGCCGAGACTCTTCTTCAGGTTAGTTGACACTGACAGTGAGGAGGATAAGTGTGTTTAGTGGATCAAAAAAAGGTTTAACTATAATGTTGTTAGCAACCCAAGGGTTGGATCGCTATAAATTTCCGAGTGCTGTTTGTTTGTGATGATATGCAACTGTACATTAACTTTGTCGGTGTCTTCGTGGCGATTCTATTTTGTACGGTGTCACAACAAAGAATTTCACAGCACCTAGCTCGGTACAAGTGCCAATAAAATATCACCATCATTATCGTCATTAAATGTCATCGTTTAGTTTACCAGCCATGCAACGCATATGTTTATTCATCATTTGTACCGACACCTTCCTGTGTACAAAAAAAATGCACAGAGTTTTCCTATAACTTCACTCGACTGAACATTCCATCCATGTGAAGCTGCGTTGGTTCTGAGAAGTCTCAAGGGACATGACAGAAATAAATATTTGTGCTAAGCAAAACAAGAGTTTCTTGAACAAACTCGAAGAAGCAATGGGATGGAAAGCCAGGCAACAAAGTATGACATTTTTAGTGTGTAGGAAGGAACAGCAGATGCTGATTTAAACCGAAGATAGACACAAAATGCTAGAGTATCTGGGTGGGACAGGCAGCATCTCTAGAGAGAAGGAATGGGTGACGTTTCGGGTTGAGATCCTTCTTCAGACCCTTCTTCAGACTGGCAGAAGATCAGTGGAAAGCAGAGAGGGTTTTATGAGCTGCAGATAGTAGTGCTTCACCACAGATCTTCCCCTGAAGTAAGGGGCTCGACCCGAAACGCCACCCATTCCTTCTCGCCAGAGATGTCGCATGTCCTGCTGAGTTACTCCAGCATTCTGTGTTTATGACATTTTTAGTGGTGAGATCTACTTCAAATGTAGCATAAAGTGCCTGCTTGCAAATTGGCACCAATTTCCAATTAACTCCAATGAGAAAGCAAATCAAGCAATGTGCAAAAGCGACTAACAATTCAATATTTTCCGTTTCATGCTATCGCCAAAGTTAAACAGTGCTTGTTGAATATTAGTTTCAAAGATCAAATCCTTTCCTTTCACTTCTCTCAGCTTGCTGAATTATTGCACCTGGTCATTGTCTTCAAAAAGGGATCTTTCTCTGAAGAATAAACTGAAGAGTTAACAAGTATTTCTGTTCCTGTTTGACTTTTGGCTTGTGTTCTGTTAAGAGGCATCAGTTGCAAAAATAATTAGCTCCACTGCTTCTTAGAGAAGATAACATCAGACTGGGGTTTGGAAATTGTCCATGTGAGATCATTTGGTCAGGGGTGGATTAGACTTGGATGCAATGCTACCTCCAATTGCTTACTGCACCAGTATAAACATGGGAAGAAGCCACTGGGATAAAGCTTCAATGATCATCTTGTGAGAGAAGCAGGCAAAGGTGACTCAGAGAAATACAGATTAAAAGAACACGGGAAAAGGGAAGGCAAAATAAAAAAAATCTTTCCTCGAAAGGGTCCAGTTCATATTGAATCCAAATCTTTCCTTTCGATTCATCCAGAAGTAAACCATTGACTTCTCAAGATGCTAATCTGCAACAAAAAAAATAATGCTAACTATTAGGGATAAATAGTGAGAGATAAAGTACTGAATACAGAAAGCACTGCTCTATTTGTAGTTGAGTGCCAACTTTTTAAATGATTATTCTTCCAATTTTTTAAAAATTGCATCGCACATCTTAAAATTCTCATTTCTTCTTCTAAGCAGTTCCTGGGATTGACGATGACTTGCTTTTACTCTCTGTGTTCTGAGATTGCTAATGAGGCCAAGGTTGGAAATGCAGGCTATTGCACAGATGGGGAAGGAGGTGGCTGACAGTGCAGGTAATTCCGTTTTCGTGAGATGGTGGTGCACCTTGAACTGACCTAGATTCATTAAGAGATACAGCCGGGAAGCAGGCCCTTCGGCCCACTGAGTCTGTGCTGAACATCTACCATCCACGAGATACAGGGCACAAAACAGGCCCGTCGGGTTTAATCCTGACTCTGGGCACTTGTCTGTACGGAGTCATTACAGAGTCCACGCTGACCAGTAATCCCCGTACGCTAGCACTATCGCTATCACCCATACACTAACACTAGGGACAATGTGCAACCGATGCCAATTAACTGACAAACCTGTAAGTCTTTGGAATGTGGGAGGAGACCAGAGCACCAGGAGAAAATCCACGCGGTCACGAGGAGATCGTGTAAACTCCATACAGACAGTACTCGTAGTCAGGATCGAAGCCAGGACTCTGGCGCTGTAAGGCAGGAACTCTACCGTTGCACCACTGTGCCACCCAAGTCTTACACTAATCCTGTATTCATCTTATTTTTCTTCTCCCCTCATTCTCATTGATGCCTCCCTACACTCACCTACGATGGGAGCCACCTCCAGTGACAAATTAACCTTCTAAACCGCACGTCTTTGGGATGTGGGAGGAAAGTGGTGCACCTGGGGGAAACCATTGCACTCACAGGGAGAACGTGCAAACTCCGCACAGACAGTACCTAAGGTCAGGACTGAACCCTGGTATCTGATGTGGTGAGGTAGCTGCCCATTAGCTGAGTATCTCCTGCATTTCCTGCATTTTAAACCTGGTAAGATGTCCTTCAGCTAGTCTTTTCTCTGCTTTCCTGCAGATTACATTTCAGTGGGTGCAGTCAGCATTCCACCATGTTTCCTGAGTTGTTGTTTATTAGATATGTCACCATTGCCCTTAAAGTCTCCACTCCCAGGCAATGGGTTCTGCAGTGCAACTGATCTTTCATAGGGCAGCTCAGTGGAGCACCTGGTAGAGCTGCAGCCTCACAGCGCCAGAGACCTGGGTTCGATCCTGACCTCGGGTACTATGTGTGTGGAGTTTCCACGTTCTCCGTGTGTCCTCCGGGTGCTCCAGTTTCCTCCCACATCCCAAAGGCGTGTGGATTTGTAAGGTTAATTGGCCACTATAAATTGTCCTGAGCATGTAGGGAGTGAGTGAGAAAGTGGGTTAACCTCGAACTCGTGCGGACTGGTGATTGATTGATGGTCGGCGTGGGCTTGGTGGGCCGGGGGGCCTGTTTCCATGCTATATCTCTGAACTAAATTAAATTAAGATTAGGATGACTTGCTTGACCTGGTGGTTAAATTGCTCCACTCATAACGTGGACTGTTGGGTCTAATGATGAGCAAGGTGCTGTTTGAACAAATATATTCAATTTACACTGCACCTAGAGTAGATCCATTGAATTTCACTGAAAGTGATAGAAACCACTGGCTAATACCTCTTCAGCAGTGAGAGCAATAAGTGTCTTTGTTAATTTAATGCAACAGGCTGTTGGCAGTTAGTAATTTCTTAACTTTGAGACCAAGTTGTAACAGCACTTGTCAGCAAACTCGCTGATTTGCTGGGATCTTTAAAGTCAAACACTCAGCTTTATCTTCTCAGAACATTCCTGCCTCTTGACCAAAACCGAGGGCACCATTTTAATTTGTAGCATCTAGATGGGTTCCAGCGTTCCAGTAACACATTGTAAATCTCTATTATGCACCAGTGCTTCTCAAGTGGTGACTTACCAAGAGTCAATTCAAGGATAAATGATAAGATCAGTTGCTGACTACAAGTCCAATTTAAACTCGATTCAACTCACTCGAGGAAATTACTTACCAGTGGAGTTGCAGCACTGGGCATGAACCACACTCGCTAAACAACGCAGATTGGAAATTTGAGGATAAATTACGTAAGATCTTCAAATGAACGGACCAAAATACATGGGCAATGTGTCGCTGAACCTGGTCAGGACAGAGTGAATGTGGAGAAGATGTTCCCACTAGTGGGAGAGTCTAGGGCCAGTGGCCATGGACTCAACATAAAAGGACGTACATTTAGAAAAGAGATGAGGAGGAATTTCTTTAGTCAGAGGGTGGTGAATCTGTGGAATTCATTGCCACAGACGGCTGTGGAGGCCGAGTCAATGGGTATTTTTAAGGTGGGGATTGACAGGTTTTTGATTAGGGAAGGTGTCAGGGGTTATGGGCAGAAGGCTGGAGAATGGGGTTGAGGGGGAAAGATAGATCAGCCATGATTGAATGTTGGAGTAGACTTGATGGGCCGAATGGCCTAATTCTGCTCCATTAACTTATGAACTTATGATGCTTTGTTAAGTATTAAGAGCGGGGGATCAGAGAGCCTCACGATGTTGCAGCAGAACATTTGATTTCTCATTTCACATGTTGCCATTTATTAGCTCATAACAACTATACAAATGCCAGTCCGTGCTCATCACCCACAATCCACACATCCCCAAGTCCGTACAGTACTTACAGTGGAAGATCCGGTAGGTGGCGCGACTCCCGTCAGCAGCGGCCTCTGCAGTCCGTCTGCGTTTTTATTATTTTATGTCTATGTTTTTATGTAGTTTTTGTTATTTTTGTTGGGGTATGTGTGTGGGGGGGTGGGGGGGGTTGGGGGTAACTTTTAAATCTCTCCCTGCACGGGAGACCCGACCTTTTCTTTGTCGGGTCTCCGTTGTCGTTGGGGCTGCAACGAGGAGCGGCCTCCAACAGGAAGACCGGGGGCTGTGGTGCCGACTACTCACCTCACCGTCGCGGAGCTGGCCGAGTCCAGAGCGGGTGGAGCGGTGGTGGACGCTGCTGCGACCCGACCCCCGGAGATTCGGTGGCTGCAACTGCGGGTTTGGCGGACGGCACCGGGAGCCCGCGGGTCCCTGGAGGGAGACCGCTTTTCGGGGCTTCCGCAACGGCGACTTCTCCCGCCCGAGTTGCGGGGTTGAAGAGCTCCTGGAGCGGGGCCTTACAGCACCGCCCCGCGCGGCTTGGAATGGCTGCGGGACTGCGAGCGCGCGCCGGGGGCTCTAACATCAAGACCCGGTGTGCGACCTTGCATCACCCGGCGTGGCTTTAATGACCACGGGACAATCGCAATCGCCCGCCGGGGGCTTTGACTTTGACTCTGACATGGGGGGGGAGAGTGCAGTGGAGAGAGAAGTTTTTTTGGCCTTCCATCACAGCAATGTGATGGATGTTTATGTAAATTATGTTGTGTCTTGGGTCTATTTGTTTGTAATGTATGGCTGCAGAAACGGCATTTCGTTTGGACCTCAAGGGGTCCAAATGACAATAAATTGAATTGTATTGTATTGTATTGTATTGTAAGATGACAGTTCCTTGTGATATTGTAGGAAGCATAGCAAAGTTTAAGCACAAACACAAACAGGTGGTTCTGAAGAAATGTAAGGAGGTGGATTGATCCTTGATACCCTGGGGTACATGCCAGTGCCCTGACAGGTTGCGTCATGTCCTGCTGGAGCATTTCAAATGTATAGGAATGCAAGTGGTGCAGACAATAGTGGATTCATTCCAGTCCGTCATGTTGACTGTCCTCCTCACCATCAAAGACATCTACATGAGGCGCTGCCTCAAAATGGCAGCATCAATCGTCAAAGATCCCATGTCCTCTTCTCGATGATACTGTCAGGCAGGAGGTACAGATGCCTGAAGTCCTACACTACTAGATTCAGGAAGAGCTACTTTCCTACAATAATCAGGTTATCGAACTGACCCGCACAACCTTAATCCCACCTCTTTCAATACAATACAATACAATACCTTTTATTTGTCATTTGAACCTCACATGAGGTTCAAACGAAATCTGGTTTCTGCAGCCATACAAGAAAAGAACCAAGACACACACCAACACAATTCACATAAACATCCATCACAGTGAGTCTCCTCCTCACTGTGATGGAAGGCAAAGTCTTGTCTCTCCCCTGATCTCCATTCCTCTCCCGAAGTCGAGGTCAAAGCCCCCGGCGGGCGCTAGCAAGTCCGAGGCCACGCAAAGCCACTGCCGTAGACGTGGTTTCTGATTGTGTACTTTTGCATTAACGTCTTGTTTTCCTTTCACGGTCTTTTTCTTTCCTCTATCTTGTAGGATGTATGTATAATTGTATAATGTGTGTAAGGCTTCTGTGTTTGTGTATTGTCTGAGTCTATGTGCTTGTGATGCTGCTGCAAGCATGGTTTTTATTGTACCGCACTTGTGCACCAGACAATAAACTCAACTTGACTTGGCTGAACCCGGGAGTAAGTTTTGCTGACAAGCCCTCACCCTATGCCCTTCCTCCTCCACCTCTTCCAGCCACGATTCTGCTCTTTGTCCATTGTGCTGTCTCCAGGTCCTGCTGCATTCCAAGGGCCATGCCCACTGTGGCTACGATATCCAAAAGTAACTGATCAAGAGTCAAGCCAAGGTCCCTCAGCATCCGCAAACAACTTTATAAAACCATAGAAAGCACCAGACCGTTGTGGAATCATAGGAACAGTTAGCGGGAATCAATTAGCAACTAACCTGCAGGAAGTTAATGATCCCTTTAAATGGTACCTGCTGTTGAACACATGTTCAGCTGTGCAGAGTTAGAAAAAGGACATTAGCTGGAGAATTGAGCTCTCATTTTGCAAAGCTGGCGTGGAATTAAATGCTGACTTGCACCACGATTCACCCACTCTGCATCCTTCCACGAGGCACTTGAGTAGCAACATCCATAGAGCATTGTGACTGAACGTTAGCTGTTCCTTCCCATCCCATTTCTCCCCTTATAGTTCCCTCTGCAAAAGACACTGACAGGTTTTAACAAAGGCAATCATCAAAAATTCAAAGTAATGAAATCCAAATTAGGCTATTTGGCCCTTCGAACCCCAATCTGCCAATAAATATGATCATGGCTGATCTGATCCCTCAATATTGTATTGCCACTCTCTCACCATACCTCGATGTCAATTGTATCTCAAAATCTATTTATCTCTTTCTTAAATATGCACGCACTCCCTGACTTACAGTACATACTAGGCGACTTATGTAAACCCACACTTATGTAAGCAATTCTTTAAGCCCATTGATACCCACGTGGACTCCACGTTGGAGCTCCCATGTGGTCTCTGCCTCGGAGCTCCCACATGGTCTCCGCGTTGGAGCTCCCACATGGTCTCCACGTTGGAGCTCCCACATGGTCTCCGCGTTGGAGCTCCCATGTGGTCTCCACCTCGGAGCTCCCATGTGGTCTCCACCTCGGAGCTCCCACATGGTCTCCGCGTTGGAGCTCCCACATGGTCTCCACGTTGGAGCTCCCACATGTTCTCCACGTTGGAGCTCCCACATGGTCTCCACGTTGGAGCTCCCATGTGGTCTCTGCCTCGGAGCTCCCACATGGTCTCCGCGTTGGAGCTCCCACATGGTCTCTGCGTTGGAGCTCCCACATGGTCTCCACGTTGGAGCTCCCACATGGTCTCCACGTTGGAGCTCCCATGCAGTCTCAGCGTCAGTTCTCCCTGTGGTCTCTGTTGGAAGTTGTAAAAACACCAAGTCGTTCAACTTCATATATAAGTTCTTTATTAGCAGAACACATAGAGTAACCAGCACCTTAGATGACGTAGTGTAAAACCCGAACTGGATTACGATGAGGTGTACAACAGTAAACATGGATCAGATCAGCTAATATTGATTGATCTACAGTCTCCACCTCGGAGTTCCTACATGGTCTCCGCATCGAATAGTAAATTTACACATGCACAGTAGCACTTCAGTTTCCAATTTATGTAACATTCAAATTACATAAGGAACAGCGGGACATAGCCCTTATGTAAATCAGGGAGTACCTGTATTCAGCAACTGAGCCTCCACCACCTGTGTTTGAGAGTTTTACTGATTCACCAACCCCTGGATGTAGAGATTTCTTCTTGCCTCAATCCTAAACATTTTAGCCCTGGTTCAAGAATCCCCGACCAGGAGAGACATTTTCCCTGTTAACTTTCCCTGTTAACACCGACTAGGCGAAACACAATGTGATTTTTCAAATGCCCTGCTACCACGTCATTACTAAAGGGTGTTAGTACTTTCCCTGTTAACACCGACTTGGCGAAACACAATGTGATTTTTCAAATGCCCTGCTACCACTTCATTACTAAAGGGGGTTAGTACTTTCCCTGTTAACACCCGTAAATTAACACCCTGTTTCCATTAGATCTGTGATTCAAAATGGAACATTTTTGAACCCAAGAAATTTTGGAAGATTACAACAGACGCATGCACCAATTGCCAATCCTCAGATGCTGGTCATGAGGTCTAGGGAATTTGTTAACTTTTTTGTGCATAGCTTGATTATACTAATGTACAGTATGATTTGACTGGATAGCACACAAACAAAGCTTCTCATCCTATCTCGGTACACGTGACAATAATAAACCAATAAACCAATACCAATGTGATCGTAATTAGCATTCTGATGTCCTGGTGCTTTTTAACAAAAGATTTCATGCTGCAATTCAATTCCATAGCTCGTAAAAAAACATGTGATAACAAGTTCATTTAACAGCTTCTGTATTCCCATTAAAATTTCTCCTGCTTTATCCCTAAAGGATCTCTGCTCGCTTTCACTAATATATTATTTTTAACTAGTTTGTACAACATCTTCGAAGTCGTTTCTATACCTCATGCTAGGTTACTCATATTGGCCATTTTCACCCACTTCATCTATTGTAGTTCATTCTCAGCCAACATATTAATACATTGCCAATCCTCAACCTTATGAGTTGTTTTTTCATGATTCATGGAGTCACAGAGTTGTACAGTACAAACATGGGCTCATCACCCTTTGATCCACCTGCACTAATCTCATTTCACACTAAAATTTCATTTTTTGAAATGTAATTTTGATCTTTTAGTTCCTTTAAATGCTTTCCTTACACATCTGCTGTTCGTTCATTCACTCTGAATCCACCTGCCCCAGCAGACCCATCACGGAAGGATCGTGGATTCAGAGTGAATGAAGGAACAGCAGATGTGTAAGGAAAGCATTTATATAGTGAGATTTCATTTGTTATAATGTAGACCTAATCCAATACCCCATTATCCCCATCTAACACACTGCACCTTAGTGTCTCCCAATCCAGACCCACTACTAGGTGCTCACTCATCACAGCATGTATCAGAAAATTATTAAATATAATAAAGTATTTGGATCCCTGTGGCTAACAAACTGTCCAAGTCCTCCCCCATCTGTCGTGGGGTAGACTGACTCCCCTCCCCAATCTTTGCACATCCCCAATCCTTTCCACTCGTCACCTTAATTTCATGTTTCATAACTTGTGTTTTATGACTGTTGGCAGACCAATTTCCCTCCTGGGATAAATAAAGTTTTATCCTAATATATCGTACGTATTATATCCTGCTGAATTACCAAACTCCATAAATTGAGTGAGCACTCTGTGGCCTGATCAATAACACAGGTTTCGTGCCTACTTCGTTACTCGGCCCTGTGCATGAATTTGATACCCTGGGAATTAATCAATATGTACTTTTGGAGAAAGGTTTATGTGCAAGTCTAGGCGAATTCAGACAGATTGGTCAACTGAAATAATGGCATTCCAAAATCACATACCTATTATAATGTTTTCATAAAAGAGAATTTAATTAAAGTGCTTAACTGCCTTTATAACAAAACCACAAGCGGGAGTCTTATCATACCTGCATATTTATGTACCTTTATCCAATTAACCTTTTCTCATTAATTTTACAAGAAGTTATAAATAAAGTATCAAAGACCAAAGTGTTCTGATTTACATCCTACTCAATGCTGAGACTGGAATTCACTCACTTATTGCTCAGGAGTTATTGGATCAGCTCAACGTTAGCTCCAAATTCAATCCCATACATTTTAGGTTGATGGTGACATAGCCGTTAGGTTATGCATCTAGCAGCCTGGGGCTGCTAGATGCATTAATCCAGAGACACAAGTCTCCTTTCTGCCTTGGCAGCTGAGAAATACAAATTAATTTAATTAACCAAAGCCAGGAAATACAATGTAAAGTAAAGTAAAGTGAGTAATGATGAAACCATGAAACAGCTGCGTTGTTGCAAAAATCCAAATGGTTTATTTATATTGTGTATGGTACATCTACCTGGGGAAATCTGCCTACATGTCCTACATGTTCTACAAAAATGCAAGTCCTGATGCACCAGTCCAAATTGCCTTCTCGGATGAAGGGTAATCAGGGATTGGTAGTAAATGTTGGCATTAACAGGCCCATCTGTTTAAAAACAGACATAAATATTTGTATTAAGCACGGGAACTGGTCTTTTGGGCCACAGTGTCCATGCCGAACATGATGTCAAGTTTAATTTATCACCTCTGCCTGCACGTGATCCACATCCCTCTATGCCTCCACCACCCCTGGCAACATGTTCCAGGCGTCCACCACTCTCAATAAAAGATGGCAAGATTCATAATTCTTATCCCTCCATACCCGGCATATCTCAATGCCTATCCAAAAGTATTTTCAATACTATATCATTTCTGTCTCAACCACCTCCCCCAGCAGCTTGTTCCAGGCACTCACCTCCCTCTTTGTAAAAAGAATTGTCCCACACATCTTATTTAAACTTTACCCCTCTCACCTTAAAGCTATACCATCTTCTATTTGATTTCTCCATCCAGGGAAAAAAGATTCTGACTGTCTAACCCATCTATACCTCTCATAATGTTATATACTTCTACCAGGTCTCACCACAATCTCTGGCATTCAAGAGAAAATAATTCAAAACAATCTCCCCGATAGATAACAACCCCTAACCAAGGCATTGTTCTGCTAAACCTCCTCTGCATCCTTTGCAAAGCCTCCACATACTTCCTGTAATGGGGCAACCAAAATTGCATTGAAATGCGGCTTAAGCAAAGTCCTATAAAGCCGCATCATGACTTCCTGACTCTTATACTCAATGCTCCGATCTATGAAAGCAAAGATGCGGTATCATTTATTTACCACTCTATCTGCTCGTGTTACCACTTTCAAGGAGTTAGGAACTTGAACTTCAAGATCCCTATGTACATCAATGCTGTGAAGATGCATGACATATATTTACTATATATTTTCTTCCGACATTTGACATCCGAAAGGAGGCCACATGTATCCTCCCAAATATGACCGCCTCACATTTGCTCAGATTAAACTCCATCTGCCATTTCTCTGCCCATTTCTGTAGCTGATCTGTATGGCACAGTATGCCCTGACAGCCTTCATCACGGTCCACAACCTCAGGCATCTTGGTGTCATCTGCAAACTTACTAACAAACCCGTCTACGTTTATAGATTTTATTTTTGACTTTAGACTTTGGATTTCAGAGATGCAGCGTGGAAACAGGCCCACTTTCGGTCCACCGAGTCCCTGCCGACCAGCGGTCACTAGCACTATCCTAGATAGTAAAATGTACAATTTTATCGAAGCCAATTAACCTATGTCTCTAGAGTATTGGAGGAAACTTGAGTACTCAGAGAAAACCATGCGGTCACAGGGAGAACACACAAACTCGTTACGGACAGCAGCAGTAGTCAGGATCGAACCTGGGTTTCTGGTGCTGTAAGGCAGCAACTCTACCACTGCCCCATTGTGCCACCCCAATCTTTTCATTTCATGAGATTCTAAATCGTTAAGCTTTCTCTCTCAAGTGAAAGATCAGACACAATGGACTGAGAGAAAATGTGACTCCTACCTCCCCTTGTGGAACCTTCTGTGCAAAGAATTAGGGTACATCCATTATCATTGTAGAAGCTCGAGTTAAAAACTGGATTTTTTATTTGCCCTTAGGATTCTCATTAATCCTTGTTACTGAACTCACCTGAAATCAAACACGAAGTGTGAATTTAATATTAAATTGTTTAGCCTTTGGGCTGAAGAAATTAGAATACTTGCAATTATAATTGCCTGACATAACTTCCAAAAGCCCCTATGAATTAATATGAATCATGCATTGTATGAAATCATGAAAATAAAATTGAGCTTGTTTTATAATAAAGGAAGATGAATCAGCTTCCAGCTCTGCATGACCTCTAGGAACTAAATACTACTTAGTTCATCTCCATGATTCCATCCATCAATTTTCTTGGAACTTTAAAACTGCAGAATTCGTTATCTTCCTCATCCGTCCTTTATTTACATGATTTGAAAACTATATGAGTGTGGTTTTATGATCATTTCAAAGTTCCAGTATAAGTGTTCCATTTTCCTGAACATTAAACTCCATCTGCCATTTCTCTGCCCATTTCTGTAGCTGATCTATATCGCACAGTATGCCCTGACAGTCTATCATCATGCTTCAATGAACCTGTTTTTATAGCTGAAGAAGGGTCTCGACCCGAAACGTCACGTCACAGAGATGCTGCCTGTCCCTCTGAGTTACGCCAGCTTTTTCTGTCTATCTTCTGTTTTTATAGTATATTTGCATGTTAAAAAGCTGGTGTTTTTACTTCCCCGACCAGTTTCAATTTAGTTTTATAGATAGTTTTAGTTTTAGAGATACAGCGTGGGAACAGGCCCTTCGACCTACCGAGTCCACGCCGACCAGCAATCACCCGCACACTCGTTACACACCAGGGACAATTTACAGAAGCCAATTAACCTAGAAACCTGCACCTCTTTGGAATATGGGAGGAAACCAGAGCACCCGGAGAAAACTCACGCAGTCACGTGGAGAGCGGACAAACTCTGTATAGATGGCACCCATAGTCAGAATAAGGCAGCAATTGTACCGCTGCTCCACTGTGCCGCTGTTTACAGAGTCATACAGCACCTAAACAAGTCCTTCAGCTAAATATGTCCATGCTGAGGTACTTCTTAACTGTTTTGAGTATACCTGCCTGCAACACTCATTCAGATAGTGCTTTCCAGATTCCAATCATTCTGCTTCCTCATGATCGTTTACCCCATACCTTAATCCCATGTTCTCTAGTTTTAGATGTCTCTGCTGCAGAGAAACATTTCCCATTATCCACCCCATCCAAGACTTGTGTGCACTGATCTCCCATCAGCCGCTTCTGTTCTGAAGAAATCAAACCCAGTCCATCCAGTCACTCACCAGAACAAAAACATTTCATCCCAGGCAACAACCTGGTGAATCTCCTCAGCACCCCCTCCAGTGCAGTGTTCTTCCTACGGTGTGGCGACCAGTTCAGTTCAGTTTAGTTTATTGTCACGTGTACTGAGGACCAGTGAAAAGCATCTGTTGCATGCTGACCAGCCAGCGGAAAGGCAATACATGATGACAATCGAGCCATTCTCAGTGCACAGGTACATGATTAGGACAGAACTGCACAGAGTACTCCAGCTGTTGCCGAACCATATTATTTATGAAGTTATACCATGACCTCCCTGCTTTTTATATTCTAAGCCTTAAAGGCTTAAGGAAATCATGCATGCATGAGAAATAAAATACGTGATGTACACTTTATGGTAATACACAAAATAAATTAAATTTTACGTGAAAACTTGTGACTCTGACGGGGCAACAAAATGAAATTAAAAATTAAATTATTCTTCAAATAACATGGGAGTTGCTTTCCCTGAAAGTTTTAAATTAAAATAGCTTACAAGGATAACTTAGTCGCAAGTCTTTGATATAAAATAATATGCTCTTTAAAATTTAAGGGCAACAGAGTCTTTCTGAATAGATCAACTTGCATTAATTTTAATTTAATTAATAGGTCATGATTTAGTGATGTATGAATAATTTATCAGGCATCTTGAATGCTAGCACTATAGCTATTGATTTATGAAGGGACAAACTTGCAAATTTGAAATTATAATTCATCCTTTTCCACTCTATAAAGGGCATGGATTTAGGTGTTCAGTGTGGCTATCAAATACTCTTGGATCAAGGGCGGCACGGTGGCACAAGGGTAGAGTTGCTTCCTCTCAGCGCCAGAGATCCAAGTTCGATCCTGACCACGGGTGCTGTCTGTATGGAGTTTGTACGTTCTCCCCGTGACCGGTGTGGGTTTCTCCGAGATCTTCGGTTTCCTCCCACACTCCAAAGACGTACGATAGGGTTAATGTGCGGGGGATCGCGGGTTGGCATGGACTCAGTGGGCCGAAGGGCCTGTTTCCACGCTGTATCTCTAAACTAAACTAAACTAAGCTAAACAGGAGCAGAACCCAAAGGTTTGTAATTGTGTGAAACCATGTCACTTTGCTAGGGAATGTAGGTCATGTGATAGCATCCAGGGAAGTGACCAAGATGTCTCACAATTTTTAAATGCTAATGAAAATTAGAGGCTGCTCGAGTTTTAGTTGAAGTGTTGATGTTGAATTGTATGATCAATGTCTTCCAGCTTTCTTGCGTATCACAGAGCTTTAAGGATATGAACGATTTCCTTGAGGTGTGTGTGATTATGTTTTACTCTCTGTTTTGATTTTTGAGTGAAAATAAGATTTTGTTGATGTGTCTGAACGGTTTGTGAGTTAAAATTTGGCCTGAGGTGTGGCAACTTGTACGTTTACTTGGGTGAGTGAGTAAAAGCGAAAACTCAATTTTTCTATAAGGGTCCCGACCCGAAACTTCACCTATCCATTATTTCCAGAGATGTTGCCTGACCCGCTGAGTTACTCCAGCTTTTTGTGTCTGTCTTGTTCTATTTGTGTTGGGAAGATATTTTAATAATAATAATAATAATAATAATAATACATTTTATTTATGGGCGCCTTTCAAGAGTCTCAAGGACACCTTACAAAAATTTAGCAGGTAGAGGAAAAACATGTAAGGGGAATGAAATAAATAGTAGAGACATGACTAATACACAAAGTAAAGACAGAATTCAATACAAAACACAATATGAGGCAATTAATGCATAGATGAAAAGGGAGGGGGACGTGGGGCTAAGGATAGGCAGAGGTGAAGAGATGGGTCTTGAGGCGGGACTGGAAGATGGTGAGGGACACGGAATTGCGGATCAGTTGAGGGAGGGAGTTCCAGAGCCTGGGAGCTGCCTTGGAGAAGGCTCTGTCCCCAAAACTGCGGAGGTTGGACTTGTGGATGGAGAGGAGACCGGCTGATGTGGATCTGAGGGACCGTGAGGGTTGGTAGGGGGAGAGGAGGTCAGTGAGATATGGGGGGGCCAGATGGTGGAGGGCTTTGTAGGTGAGGATCAGGATTTTGTAGTTGATCCGGTGGGAGATGGGAAGCCAGTGAAGTTGTTTGAGGACTGGAGTGATGTGATGCCAGGATTTGGTGTGGGTGATGAGTCGGGCGGCTGCGTTCTGGACCAGTTGGAGTCGGTTGATGTAGGTGGTGCTGATGCCAAGGAGAAGTGAGTTGCAGTAGTCCAGTCGGGAGGAGATGAAGGCATGGATGAGTCTTTCAGCAGCGGGAGGTGTGAGAGAGGGTCTGAGTTTGGCGATGTTGCGGAGATGAAAGAAGGAGGTTTTAATGACATGGCGGATGTGAGGCTCAAGGGAGAGGGTGGAATCAAAGATCACGCCAAGGTTGCGGGCCTGGGGAGATGGGGAGACAGTGGTGCCGTCGATGGTGAGAGTGGGGTTATTGATTTTGCTGAGTGTGGCTTTGGAGCCTATGAGGAGGAATTCTGTCTTATCGCTGTTGAGTTTGAGGAAATTATGTTGCATCCAGGTTTTTATAGCTGACAAACAGGAGTTGATATGGGAGAGGGGGGGGTTGTAGGGGGATTTGGTGCCGAGGTAGATCTGGGTGTCGTCAGCGTAATAATCCCATACAGGAATAGGATGTGACTTAATAAAAGATTTTACTACTCACAGTGAAATAGATTTGCAGGGCCTCAAGTGTCTTAGAGTTAGTGTTTCTTTAAGAAGTTGTGTTGGATTCTCTCCTTCTTAAAAAAAACTAAGTGCAAAGGTTTAGAGGCGGGCAGGTGCTAATCGTTCTTTCAATAGAATAGAATATTGAGGATCGGTCCCGGGTCTCTGACGCTGTAAAGCAGAACTCTATCACTGCGCCACCGTGCTGCCCCTTTCCCCTGTTCTTTCGCTGTTCCCTCATTTCCCCCACACTATTGCTGACACCTCCGCCTCTTGTTTCTTTCATGTCTCTTTTGCCCAGGCTCTTATCATTCCCTTCAGCGCCATGGTTATTGTCTTCTAGATTATACACAGTTTCCACCATCCCCGGGATAGACAGATTAGTGTGAAAGATGGTTGTTCTCAACCACCTCCTCATATTATCCCCAGTCAGTTGCCCTGCTGTGCTGCTCCATAAACTGCAAGTGAATTTCTGGATGTTCGTCCAGTCCCTAGTGACACTTTATGTAGGAAGGAACTGCAGATGCTGGATTAAACCGAAGATAGACACGAAAAGCTGGAGTAACTCAGCGGGACAGGCAGCATCTCTGGAGAGAAGGAATGGGTGAAGAAGGGTCTTGACCCGAAACGTCACCCATTCCTTCTCTCCAAAGATGCTGCCTGTCCCACTGACAATTTGTCAGGGCTACCAACGGATCTCGAGTTCCCTATTCTCATGTGTTGTTGCCTTAACTCACACATGAACTTCATAAGTTCATAAGTGATAGGAGCAGAATTAGGCCATTCGGCCCAACAACCCATACTAATCAAACCTGCACTAGCCCGTACTTTTTCCACAAGCTGCACCGGGCGTTGCATTTCCTTAATATTTGTTCCATCTTGATTAATGGATGGCTGAGATGCCCAGGCCATGGATGCTCAGGAAGGAGTGCCTCCGCAACATATCCTTTCTCTATCATCTTTTCAATATTTATTTTCATTCTGATCGACTGTAATTTATACCGTGGATCCCTTGGGCCCCCATTTGATGGAGAGGAGAAGGACGTCGGTTCGCGGGAAGTGCTCCAGTAGATCGAGCACGCGGGACAACTGGACTTTGGACTTTGAATAATGGCGGCAAAAATAGCGGCGCCTGCATATACAATATGTGCAAAATGAATTTCATTGTGCAGTTGCATATGTGACAAATAAAGGTCTATTGAGTATTGACCTAATTGAGTCCCCATTTGACGTCAACGCTTTTCTTATCAATAACCATCGTTACTGGGTTACATGCCTGTTGTACTATTTTTAGATCACCCTACATTTTCTCCGATGCATCTTACTTCTCTGTGTCAGTACTCAGGCAATGCCATGATTTATATTGCCTCTGGCAATATCCTAGCTACAATTCTCAACATCAGCAGATTTCTCCATACAAACCCTCATATTGTTGCATGAAATGGATCATATCCAATGAATGAGATATGTTACACGAGAAAAAGCATTCTTGAGCCTTTTTATTCCACGTACCTTCATTGTATATTAACAACTGCAAGCACATTTCAAAAGACAGGTCTGATATTTAATTCCATTCTGCAGTGTATTTTTGGTAAACAATCATTTACATTCCTTTACACTGTCAGTCACATCTCGCAGGTGTTTCAAGGAAAGGATTTCTTAAATATGCTGCTTTATGAATCATTCATGTGCCTCTCCAGTGATCAATTATCACACAGCATAACAATGGCCTTTTATAATACAGGAAAAAAAAACACTTATGTACAATGCTTAGAACTTTGCACTGAGAAATGCCCCGGGATGGCTGGTGATAAAACAAATAAAACATGCATCTTGATTTGGAGACAAAGACATGCTGTTCTTTCTTATGGTTTTCGTGTTCTTTCAAGCAAGACAGAGCAGAATCAAAGAAAACTGTCTTATTCTCTTCAAACATGAAACGGTGGAAGCGCATGATAGGTCAGGTAACATCTAGGGAGTGAGAAAAAGAGTTAACAATTCAGATCAATGACCTTTCGTCAGAACTCTTAAGATTCAAGTTTTCATTCATAGCAGCAGGTTCTCTTCATTCCTCCAAAGAGTCATAGAGTTATACAGCATGGAAACAGGCCCTTTGGCCAAACTAGGGGCAGAATTAAGGCCATTCAGCCCATCAAGTCTACGCCATTCAAACATGGCTGATCTATCTTTCACTCTCAATCCCATTCTCCTGCCTCCACCTCGTAACGCCTGACACTTCTACCAATCAAGAATCTGTCAATCTCTGCCTCAAAAAATATCAACTGACTTGGCCTCCACAGCCATCTGTGGCAATGAATTCCACAGATTCACCACCCTCTGATTAAAGAAATTCCTCCTCATCTCTTTTATAAACTTGCCCACACCGACCAACATGTCGCATCTACACTAGTCCCACCTTCCACGTTTGGCCCATATCCCTCTAACCCTGTCCTGTACGTGTATTTGTCTACATGTTTCTTAAACATTGCAATTAAGTGTCCTAAATGCTCTCTCATTTTCTCCCAAAGACATGCCTTATGCTGGGCTCTGATCTCATGGACAAGATCCTTCTTCCATCATTCATTTGAAAATTGGTGTGACACATTATGGAGAAAAGAAAATTCAGGTAATGCGCCTGAAGATGTGGCTTTGTGGCAAATTTAGTTTGCATCAAATTAAGAATGGAAATCAGATGCTTGAAACTTCTATCAAAGATGGAAGAAAAGGTATACGAAAACAGGAACTCATTAAGGTTTAGTTTAATTTAGTTTATAGATACAGCGTGGAAACAGGCCCTTCGGCCCATCGAGTCCACACCGCAGCTGTAGAGTCCCTGCTGTACAGCGCTAAGGACCCGGGATCGATCCTGACTACGGGCGCTATCTGAACAGAGTCTGTACATTCTCCCCGTGACCGGCATGGGTTATCTCCGGGTGCACCGCTTTCCTCCCATACACCAAAGATGTACAGGTTTGTAGGTTAATTGGCTTGGTAAAATTGTAAATTGTTCCTAGTGTGTGCGGGATAGTGTTAGTGTTAGTGTGCGGGGATCGTTGGTCGGCGCAGATGGTGGAATGTGAGAGGAAGGAAGGAAGGTAATGAGTGAAATATAGAAGCAGAGAGAGGGATGGTGGGAAGGGAACAGCGGAGAAGAAGAAAAATGGAGGAGATGGAAAGGGAGGAGTGGGTGATGGGCAGGTGTAGGAGGAAGAACTGAGTGAAGGGAATGCAGAAAGAACGGTGTGTATGGTGGATGAAAGCTAGATATGTGAGAAAGGAGGAGTTGTAACATGAAATTAGAGAATTCACTGATCATGCTGCTTGGCAGTACTGCAGGCTACCCAAGCGGAATGTGAGATGCTGTTCTTTACGTTCTGATTCACGCTTGTCATAGAGAAGGCCAAGGACAGACAGGTTGACATGGCAATAGGAAAGGGAACTGAAGTGGCTAGCAACTGGCAGCTCCAAGTGACCCAAGCAAGTGTTTGGCAAAGTGGTTATCCGAGGCTTGGCTTGGTCAATAGGATTCATATTTGGATCACAGTGCGGCACAGAGTGGCAGCATTAGATTTGCTGCCTTACAGCACCAGAGACCCGGGTCCGATCCTGACTGTGGGTGCTGTCTGTACGGAGTTTGTACATTCTCCCTGTGACCTGTGTGGGTTTTCTCCTGTTTCCTCCCACACTCCAACGACGTACTGGTTTGTAGGTTAATTGGCTTGGTATAAATGTAAAATTGGCCCGAGTGTGTGTATGGTAGTGTTAATGTGCGGGGGATCGCTGGTCAGTGGGCTGAAGGGCCTGTTTCCGCACTGTATCTCTAAACTAAACTAAGATAAATGCACGGGATAGAATTCGTACAGGTATGAAACCAGATGTGATGAGAATGAAGCTTGAAGAAAAACTGAACAAGCATTTCACTGTACCTGTGACTCTAAAGTATCATTGAATCAGTTATCAACTTCCATTTTCTGTCCACTTTCCTCCATTGATGCTGCCTGATAAGCTGAGGTCCTCCTGCACTTTACGATTTTTTAGCTCAACTTTAAGCAGCTTTTATGTAGTTGGTGAAACTGTGACCAAGTGAATGGCTGATGCCCATCAAAGTGGTCCCGCAAGCCACACAGAGATTACAAAGTGATCCTTCATTAAAGCAGGAGATAATAAGAAAATACCTTGCGCTACATCCCGGGTTTGTGTGCTGAGTTGGCAGGGAGAAAAGATCTAATGAGGCTGCAACTCTTTCTGGCCAGCTTAACACAGATGAAGAAAATCAGCATGTCTTGATAACTAATGCCTGCAGGCCGTGTATTCATATGCCAAGCTACCATCTGAAATTAAATCAGCCTCAACAATATTCCACGCCTCTACAGATACAATGACCTACTAAGACAGCAAACTTTCAAACATGAAAAGCACTTAGAAAATGAGATCGACATAATGTCAAAATTAAACAAAATACATCCCAAAGACTCGCATGCTGGCAGGGTAATTGATCACTTTAAATTGCTCATAGTGTGTAGATTGAGTGGTGGAATATGTTGGGGTTGATGAGAATGAGGGAAGAATTTTTAAATGGTCAACGTGGACTCAGTTGGCCAAAGGGATATTTCTGTACTCTACAATTCTTTGAACCTGTCAAGATAATCCCAGGAAAGGCCACCACAAACATAAAGATCTTTACCGTACAGGTGGTAGAAAACAGTTTCACCATGACAGCGGTAGATTGCACAGGAAAAAAAAACAATCTCACATGAGGGGGGAGTGGGCAGCACTTGGGTGTAGGGGCAGCACGCTGGTGCAGCGGTAGAGCTGCTTCCATACAGCGCTAGAGACCCCGGTTCAATCCTGGCTATGGGTGCTGTCTGTACAAAGTTTGTACATTCACCCCTTGGGTTTGCCCCGGGTACTCGGATGTCTTCCCATGCTCAAAAGTCGCACAAGTTGGTTGGTTAATTGGCTTCAGTAAAATTATAAATTGTCCCTAGTGTGTAGGATAGTGCTAGTGTACGGGGAGATCGCTGGTCGGTGTGGACTCATTGGACCGCAGGGATTGTTTCTACGCTGTATCTACAGACTACGCTGTAGTCTACAGTCTAAAAATAAAGAGAATGGCAGAGACAGAGGATTTGCCTGTTGACCTGCTGGGAAGCAGGATACTGAAGAAGTGGCCAGGACACCATCGGTGTGTCAAATCTGTCGAACACAAACTCCAAAAAAGTAACTTAAGATGTGGAAGTGATTGGCAAAATCATTCAAGTAAATATTTAAACATGTAAGTGCTAGAAATCGAAAAGGAAAACAAAAAAATGATTCAGTTGGTCAGGCCACATATTTGGGAAGAGAAACAGAATTAACGTTTCAGGAACAAGACTCTTCAGTTGTGGGGGGGGGGGAGGGGGGGGGGGGGAGGGGGTGGTAGAAGCAAAACAGTGGTGCTGTAGTTTTGGATTTGATTTGATTGTATTTATGTATAGTATATCGGATCTGTTTGAATAACATGAAAAGTAAGTAAGTAAGTAAGTAAGTAAGTTTATTGGACAAGTATTCACATACAAGGAATTTGCCTTGGTGCTCCGCCCACAAGTAACAACATGACATACAGTGACAGTTACGAATGACTCAGAAAACACTAAACATTAATAATAATAAAACATTGATGTACAGTGAAAAACAAAGCTTTTCACTATTCCTCGACACACGTGACAATAATAAACCTAAATGAGACTTTGAGACGGATACAGATATCGGATAGAAGGATGCAGACAATGTGCAGGCTTTAGTTTCATTTGGCATCATGTTCAACACGGACATTATGGGCCGAAGGGCGTGATCCTGTGCTGTCCTGTTCTATGCTCTGAACACTGGAGTGGTCTGCCACCTAGTGGCAGATGGAAGTACGTACAATAATTGTGCTGGGAATGTGGAATAGCTTTGTTCAGAATTGTCCGAAATATGGTCTGTACATAATTCTGGACAGAGAATTTCTATGTGCGCTGATGTCAGGGATGTTTCAAATTCATTCATGAGTTTGTGACCGTCATAAGCAAGTCTAGTAATTATCGTGCAACTCCAGTTGTGATTTTGGGGACTATTTAACAGGCAATTACATATCAACCATGTCAGTGGATCCAGAGTCACATGCAGACCACACTAGGTCAAATCATTAGTTAGTCAGGAGGGTGGGTTGAAAACAGTCCACTAGTTTGATGCTCATTATTACAAATGTTACCTATTCAATTAAATGAAATTTAATTTAATCTCCTTTGATGATCTTACACGATTCAAACTCATGCATCTGGGACTTTGTTTCAATCCTCTGAATGCTCGTTTGGTATTTTAACCACTATGCCACTGTAACTCTAACATACTAGATCACACGGTCCCGACCAGAAACATCACCTATCCATGTTCTCCAGTGATGCTGCCTGACCCACTGAGTTACTCCAACTCTTTGTGTCTTTTTTTTTTAAAGCATAAGATAGCAGAAATAGGCCATTCGGCCCATCAAGTCTACTTTGCCATTCAATCATGGCTGCTCTATCTCTCCCTCCTAACCCCATTCCCCTGCCTTCTCCCCAGAACCCCTGACACCCGTACTAATCAAAAGCATCTGCAGTTCCTTGTTTCTACATGTTTGTACAAAGATAGTTTAATAAATCAATAATGGAGGCTAGATTGGCCACAGTTTTCATGATATGAACAAAGTTATTCACTGTATCTCAGTAGACAATAATAATAACCCAAACCAATACTGTAAGACCAAGATTGTATTACATGCAGGCAGAGGAGAATAGCTTCACTTGGCATTACGTTTGGCATGGACATTGTGGGCTGAAGGGCCTTTATGTGAACTGTACTGTTCTAAGCTCTATATTCTATCTAAATGGGTGGTTGGGGGCATGACATACAGACTCTGTCCCAGACAAACCTCCCCAGCATCTACACATTGCTACAAGATCAGGTCCGCAGGACACTTTAGAAGAATTACTGTCTTGGGTTCGAAGATAGACGCAAAGTAACTCAGCGGGTCAGGCAGCATCTCTAAGGAACAAGGAAGGGTGCCGTTTTGGGTCGGGTCTCTTCTTCAGACTGAAAATAGAGGATAGGGAGCAGGAGGTATGAAAAGGCCAGAACAAAACAGAAGGGTGGAGGAAGGAAGAGTGGAGCCCATAATGGCTCATTGTTGGCTGGGGAAGGGGTGATTACGAAGGGATGCAAGGATGCAAACAGGGGAACCTGTAGGGCGACTAGGGTGTGGAGGGGGGAAAGAGGGAATGCAGGGGTTGCTTGAACCTAGAGAAATCAACGCTCACACCGCTGGGTTGTCAGCTGCCCAAGCGAAATATGAGGTGCGGTTCCTCCAATTCATGTGTTGGGTTCATTGGTGACATTTCTATCTGAGTCACAGGATCTTGGGTTGAGTCCTGTGCCTTAGACTTCCTCAATTAATTGAGTCTGTGATTACTAGAATAAATATTGCATTTTCAGTTATGGTGCCTCTGGATTCAAGGATCGTGGCCTTATTTCCTTCTCTCAAATGGACGAAATAGATCATAACACAGTGCTTGAAGAAAGCCAGGCAGATAGGTTCTTACAGCGTGGAAATAGGCCCTTCGGCCCAACTTGTGCACACCGGCTAATATATCCCAAATACACTAGACCCACCTGCCTGTATTTGACCCATATACCTCCAAACCAGTCCTATCCATGTCTCTATCTGAATGTTGCGATAATACCTGCCTCAACTACCTCCTCCAGCAGCTCGTTCCATACATCTACCACCCTTTGCAAGAAAAGGTTACCCCTCAGGTTCCTTTTAAATCTTTCCCCCCTCAACTTAAAGCTATGTCCTCTGGTTCTCGATTAACCTACTCGGGGCAAGAGACACTGCGATCTATTCCTCTCATGATTCTGTACACGCTCAAACATCCAGGTTAATAGCTACCCAACCACATGCACACCTACAATAAATCACAAAGCTGGTTGTAAAATCATAGTGAATACAAATTAGTTACTGTTAAACATTGCTTTAAAGTATAGGTACATTATAAATACTTGCTTTGGGAACATTGTGATAGGTACAATGCTTGCTTTAAAAGGTCAAAGTGAACCAACTGAAAATGTTTCTGCAGTATAAATTGGATATTAAATCACTGATAGAACTTGCCAGATATTTCGCAGAGCCCTTGAATTGAATTGTTAAAGGGAATGGACATTCTCCTCACCATTCAGAGCCTGCCCTTCAATAATCTCAGATATTGTTGGTGTTTTCAAAATGTCAATTAACATTCTAAAGAATGGGCAGCACATTGGTGCAGCTGGTAGAGTGATTGCCTCACAGTGCCGGAGACCCGAGTTCAAACCTAACCTCGGGTGCTGTCTGTGTGGGGTTTGCATGATCTCCCTGTGACCACGTGGGTTTCCTCCGGGTGCTCCACTTTCCTCCCACATCCCAAAGACGTGCGGGTTTGTAGGTCAATTGGCTTTCTGTAAATTACCCCCTAGTGTGCAGATAGTGGATACGAAAGTGGAATAACATAGAACTAGTAAATGGGTGATCGAATGTCAATGTGCACTTGGTGGGCCAAAGGGCCAGTTTCAATGTGTTAAAAAAGAACTGCAAATGCTGGTTTAAATCGAAGGTAGATACAAAATGCTGGAGTAACTCAGTGGGTGATGCAGCATCTCTGGAGAGAAGGAATAGGCGGCGTTTCGGATCAAGACCCTTTTTCAGACTGATTCAATGCTGTATCTCTAACCTAAACTAAATTGATTTTCAACTGAAAAATTATATTAATTGATCTTAATATGTTACTATTTGTCAACACTGCCCATCATTAAAATTCAATAGAATCCTGTAGATATACTAACAGAATGGAGAATAATCTTTATACATCATCTTAACCAAAACATCAGGCAAGCTCATCACACATTGAAAATTCTTTTCCCCTGACTGTCTGAAGAAAGGTCTCGACCCGAAACATCACCTATTCCGTTTCCCCAGAGATACTGCCTGACCCGCTGTTACTCCAACTTTTTGTGTCTATTTTTGGTTTAAATCAGCATCTGCAGTTCTTTCCTGCACTTAACATTCTCTGGTGCTTTTGCAAGGGGAGTATATGGACTGTGAAGTCAGTGATACAGTCAGGTCTAATGCTGGAGTTTATGGAGGATGGATTGGTGGAAGCAAAGATGCTGGAGGAAGCCTTGAAGCTGATATCATGAAGTATATTCTGCATTTAAAAAATTCATTGAAGAAATCCTGGCAATTTGACCCAGTACAAAGACACCACCGTTCAAATTCACTCCTATCTGATTACCACAAATATTTGGTCAAAGCGCAACTTAACTACAATTTATCCACTCCATCCCAAACCAAGCTGTGATGCAAGCTGACAGTATGTTTGCTATGTTGCATCTGTAGTTTGTAAGTCACTGGAGATATACCTAAAGGGCCTGTCCCACTTGGGCGACCTAATCCGTGAGTTCTGGTGAGTTTGCCCTCGACTCATACTCGCTGCATGGTCGACACGAGGTCCAAGGAAGTCTTCGTAACTCTCCTTCATGCTCGAGAGTGGTCTCCGCGTACTGGAGGCCTCAGCTAGGTTACGGAATTTTTTTCAATATGTTAAAAAATGCCCGCGAGTGAAAAAAGGTCGCCATGGAAAAAATCGATACTTTTTTTACCCGTAGGTTTAGTCGTAGTAGGTCGTAGTAGGTCGGCATGTTAGTCGTAGGTAATCGAGGGTAGTCGAAGGTAGTCGTAGATAGTCTTCATCACAGTCGAAGGGAGGTTGAAGTAGATCGAAGGAGGTCGTCTTCACTCTCCACTATTCGGTGTCCAATTTTCCCAAAGTTAGTCGTAGCTAGTCGAAGCTAGTCTTCAACATAGTCGAAGGAGGTCTTCTACATAGACGAAGGAGGTCTTCAACATGTCATTTTTAAACTCTTTTAAACTCGCCAATTAGGTCGCCCAAGTGGGACAGCCCCTTAAGTCTGCTCAAGAAGTAGAGCTATTGGTGTGCCTTTTTGGCTGTTGCATCAATATGGTTGGTCCACAATAGATTGTTGGTAATTCTAACACCGAGGAGCTTGAAGATATCAACAAATGTGGGATTATAGTGTTGAAGGCAGAACAACAATTGATAAATAGGAGTTTAACATAGAGCTGTCATGTTTTCATAAGATGGTGGATAAACAGGAAATATAAAAAAGACCAAAATTTCTTTAATCCACTCAAAGACCCTGGGACAAGTTGCTTTGCAGTCATTGTTTTGAAGTGCAGTCACTGCTGCAACGTGGGAAGTAGAGCAGTCAATGTGTGCCAAGCAAGATCCCCAAAAGAGCAAGCGGATGAAAACAGAAATGTTTTAGGATAAAGGTTGATGATAAGGTATAAATATTGATCAGGGCACAAGGAATAATCCTGTTGTTCTTTGAAATAGAGCCTGAACTGAACAAGTAAGATCTCAACTCTAAGTCTCAATTCAAAACGTGGCACCTCAGATTCTGCAGCCCTCCCTGATGTTGCTGTACTAAGTGGATATGTCTTGGTGACACTCTACATAGGACAACGCCTGGAAAATGGCATAAATGCCAAGTTATCATCAGCCGCATTTGTTTGGAAATCAGAGGTTTTTATGACAACTCTGTGGAATATTAGCAGCAAATTCCACATTACCAGCAGTCTGGAAACTCCCTGGATGTTCTGCGCTCCATTGTGAATGTATACTAGCCACCTTGTTATGTGCATACTCCATTTAATGAAGTAAAATGCTATTGATTACTATCTGATAGGATCTGATCTCCCTCCACAAAAACAAATCAAAGTCAAGTCATATTAATGCCAAAAATATTGGATATTATGGTCGGAAAGATACTGTTTTGGGAGTACAGATAAGGATTACCAATTCAAAGTATTCATAACAAGTCATTCTCGAGACAAGAGATTTAGTTTGGCTGTGAATGCTGGAGATATAACGCAGATAATTGTATATTACAGAATAATTGTGGAAATGGACTTGCCTCGGAAACTATCTCCAAAAACCTGAATGTAACTATAATTAATATTTATCAAACCAACATTAATATCTTTATATTGCTTATTAAATAACAATTGGTTGAAGGAAGGCTTTTATTTAAGTTTTAAATTCTTGCAAATGATATTAATTTCATATATTTGAGGTGCTGCAGAGGGTTAACAGCGTTGGAGAAGTCAGTGGAGCACGACATGGTTTATTGTTTCAATACTCAAGCAGCATAGTTCAGTAAGGACAACAACAGAAGTTTCATATCACCTACATGCTCGACCTTTGGAAAGAGCAAGAACAGTCCACATTCCATGGGATTGATGGCAAATGTGATTCAATGATGGCCAATGACATACCTTTCTTGGTAAGCAGGAGTGAGTAAGCAGTCTGTGTCGTAAAGTCATAGACTCAAACAATGCAGAAACATGCCTTTTGGGTCCATCTTCATCAGGTGGCTCCGTCAGCGATGGCAGCCTCGCCACTGATCTGTCTGTCTTTTTTTCTTTTTCGGTATTTTTAGTGTGTGTTAAAAAGTTTGTATTAATGTTCTCTAGTTTGTTTTATGTGGGGGTGCGGGAGGGGATCGGGAGAAACTTTTTTTCAATCTCTTACTTTGCCGGAGATGCGATTGTTTTCCGGGTCGTATCTCCGGTCGCTCCGCGGCCTAACATCGTGGAGCTGGCGGCCTTGCTTGAGACTGACTTTGAGTCCCACCGCGGGGCCGTGGACTTACCATCGGAGCCTGCGATCCCTTGCCTGGGATCGACGCTCCAACCACGGCCTGCAGATTTCACCATCGAGGACGTCTCAGTCTCGGGTAGAGACTGAAGTCGGGAAGCTCCAAAGTCGCAGGAGGTTCGACCGGCCCCGACCCGGGGTCTGTTCGCCCGGCGCGGGGGAGCTGCGATCCCTCCGATGTGGGAGCTTGATCGCCCCGACGCGGAGGGCCCGACTGCCGGCTGCGGAATCCAAGATCGTCCTGTCAACGGAAGGCTTGAGTGCCCCGACCACAGGAGAACAAAGAAGGGAAGAGATTTAACTTTTTTTTTCACCTTCCATCACAGTGAGGAAAGTGGAGTCACTGTGGTGAATGTTTATGTTAAAATGGATTTTGTGTGCTTTGTTGCTTTTTATTGGTATGACTGTATGGCAAATTAAATTCTTCGTATATTGCAAAACATACTTGGCTAATAAAGTATGATTATGATTATTTTCTTGCCCATGCCGATTAAGATGCCCCACCAACGCTAGACCCACTACCCGCATTTGGCCCACATCCCTCTAAACCTTTCCTATCCATGTGCCTGTGGTTTAATACTGTGGTTTAATAGTTTAGTTTAATTTAGTTTAGTTTAGAGATACAGCGTGGAAACAGGCCCTTTGGCCCACCGAGTCCGCACAGACTAGCGATCCCCGCACACTTACACCATCACACATTAGGGACAATTTTACATTGATCCCAAGCCAATTAACCTGCAAACCTGTATGTCTTTGGAGGGTGGGAGGAAACTGAAGATATCTGAGAAAACCCATGCACGTCACGGGGAGAACGTGCAAACTCCATACAGATCAGCACCCGTAGTCGGGATCAAACCCGGGTCGACTGGCACTGTAATCGCTGTAAGGCAGCAACTCAACCGCTGCGCCACCGTGCTGCCCCAGGAATGTGACCCATATCCTCCTTCCCCTCCAGGAGCCAGACGTGCAGCTGAGGAGTGGTCAAGAGCCAGCACTCCGAATGGAGTCGACAAAAACCAGCACAGTAATCTTTCATGCCCTGGATTCTTTCTGGTTCAAGCATCAGCTGGAAACATCACACAGAAAAATATATCGCAATTCACTATTGCCTGGAGGAAATAACAGATGCCCTTCTCAGTATGCTTCCAAATGCATTCAGTTCCGTTTCACCAAACAACACCAACTAGAAAGACAGATTGATTTACTTCCACTTTCGCTGCATTGCTCGAGAACAAGACAACATAGGTTGAAATCATGCACATAAGCAATGATCATTTGGCTTACAGAGGAAGGGCTGGGAGTGAAGCTGCTGCTTGTTACAGCTTGGTTACCACTACACGGTATTTTCAATTCGTACTGACGTTCAAAAGGCTACTATGATGGGTAGGTCCTTGATATGGGCGGCACAGCCAGCGACCAAAAATGGAGGATGTCCACAAAGGCAAAAAACATCTTGCCCTATGGAACATGCCAATTTATCAACTGCACTCTCCATCTTTCTTTACTTCAATGGAACTGAATATAATCTGGAGAATTCAATCGATAGCTGATTTTATAGAATGATAGCAGATTCTATAGTCCTTTGAGTCTCAGCCAGGTGCATTTACAACTCTTACTCTAATGCAAAATAAAACAACAACAAAAAATTGTCATTAACTTGTCTTATATCATCCTGAACTTTTTCTTATTGTTTGGAGGACTGCAGCATCTCCAGTATAGAGAAGTCCAATTTGTGAACATTGAATGTGGATTGGAAGACATACAAGCGACCCAATGCTTCATCTAAAAGGAATGCGTGGATCCCTGGATGGTGGGAAAAGCAAGAGGTGAAATGACTGCTAATATATCTCCGACAGGAGCCTGCTTCCCTTGCACTTCGCCCTCTGTCTGGGCACATTGCAGTCTTCTGGGCTCAGTGCCAATTCCTCCAGTGTCAGGAATGGGACAGCCCATCGAATCTGTGATATTAATTCACTTCCTCCCTCTCCACCCTGCATTTCACAACATCTGCATTACAGGTCAGGTCGGGGGGAGTTCCCACCGCCACGGGTACCATGTAATCCTGTGCTACCTGCTCCATGGTCGGATAGTCGGCAACTAAACCATCTCCCCCATCTGGTTTGCCAGGTGAGGAGGGGTCTGTGGACCCCCAGCAGAACCAAAAACAGGAACTGTCAAAGGGCGGATGAGCTCCTAGCGAACCAACGGACATCCACACTTCAGTAGAAGTGGCGATCACTGTCGTACATAGCATTGTAAGGCACCGTGCCCATTGATGTTTTCAACAATGATGATGATGATGACGATGATGATGATGATGATGATGATGATGATGATGCATTCCTTTGCATGTGCCTTCATTGTCCCACTGCCCTCATCTCACAGCTTTTAATGAACAAAGGATCATATTCTCCCTCACTCTCTGACCCATTAACTTATTGACCAGATTACCTGATTTACAGTTTACCTCATTCTAACGCAAACCTGGCCCCATCTGAGCAAAGACGGCGCCCAAGCCAGGTGTGCCGGTCCCAGAGGGGATCTGCAAACATGCATTACAATCGCTCCACTCTTTTAAAACTCTACTCCAACAGCTGTACACTGTGCATGGCTCGATTGTAATCATGCATAGTCTTTCCGCTGACTGGCTAGCACACAACAAAAGCTTTTCACTGTCCCTCAGTGCACGTGACAATAAAGTAAACTAAATATTCCATATGTCTTTTCCACCTTGTCAGAGGTTACGGGGAGAAGGCAAGAGAATTGGGTTAGGAGGGAGAGATAGATCAGCCATGATTGAATGACGGAGTAGACTTGGTGAGTCGAAAGGCCTAATTCTACTACTATCACTTATGATCTTATGATCTTTCCCCACTCCCTCTGCCCCTTACAACATTTATTCTCTCTTCTTCCTGGTTCTGATACAGAATCTTCTACCTGAAACATTAATGTTGTCTCTCTTTCCACCGACTCTGCCTGACCTGCACTTCCTATTTTAATGTCATCCTGGCAATTCTGTCCTGCATTTCTCTCCAGACCTAGTATATGACTCCTCGGGTAAGGTACTCATAATCTCCATTCCCTTGTACAGCTGCTGCATAAGTTCTACCCTCTGTTTTCTTGTAGTTTACATCTAAAAACTAATATTTCTTTCATCTTTTTCATTCCTTTCTCCCTCTGCCCACAACATATCATTAGTGCATTCATCCCCTCAGTTTCTTTGCAGTTCCATTTTTTTTTTAACTTTTCATTACTTTCATTTATCCTTTTAAGCCCAAGGTGAATCAACTCACATTTACCCAGAATAGCCTGTATTTGCCATAGGAGCTTAAGTGGAACGAGTTCTGAAGATGAAATACTAAAGCAATTATATTGTGTATTCCTAGGCATCTCTGTAATATTAAGCCACCATCCCCACCACATGGTGTGGCCAACACCTATCTCTCGTCCAGCATTGTTAGTTGCCAACAATTAAGATGAATGGTTGGAGCCCCGGATAGAACATTTTACGATGTCACCATGATCTCCTTTTCCATCCTATGTTTTAGTCAGTATCTTAATCAATTCAACAATTTGCCTTCATTCCTATGTTTTGAAGCATGTAATAACTGGTCTTCTAGAAGCTCATATATTGTACTTTTACAGTCTTTCTTACAAAAATTCAATGCTTCGTCAAGCATGATCTACCCTTCACTGATCTCATCCAGTGTTCTATTAACTGTTCAGTGTTCAGCTGCATTAGTACATTCCCAACAACTGCCTTATAATTACATCTTTCCCTCTCCAATAACTCCAGTGATAAGACCTTAGTATAGGCAGGACTCAATGGCTGGCAGATGAAGGGCCTGGTTCTGTGTAGGAAGGAGCTGGTTTACACCGAAGATAGACACAAAATGCTGGAGTATATCAGTGGATCAGGCTGCATCACTGGAGAAAAGGAATGGGTGACGTTTTGGGTCGAGACGTTGTAGGCAGGTTGGGCTGAACAGCCTGTTTCCACACTGCATCATTCTATGACTCTATGAGACCCTGCTTCAGACGTCTGTGCTGTTTGACTCCATAGGTTTATGTCTCGCAACAAAGCAAAAAGAAAGTCGCCAATTATGAACCTGACCTTGCTGTGACCTGCGGCTTAATTGTTCTTAGAAGTTTGGTAGGGAGATCTCATTTATCAGCCATGGGAAATAAAGTCTCCTTGACAACCAACCGTGAGGGCTGGCAAAGGAAACTGCACTAAATCTGCTCCTGTCCCAATCTAATCCACACGTAACTAACTACAGCAGATCAAAGGTGGGAGCTCTCCAACCTGCACTGGGTTGCTGATGTCAACCATGCCTCTCCTGATGGTGCAGCAGTGACCAACTAATCTCGCCCGGACGAGAAGCAAAAGTCAGCAGCTTTCCAATGACTAATCAATACAGGGTTTGAAGGGAGCCAATTTGTAAGGACTATGATAGCAAAGTAAAAGCTACCGTTTGTCCCAGAACATTTGGAAATGTAAGAAAGTCAAAACATGGTCAATAACAATTTCATGTGAAACAGAAAAATCCTACACGGGTTATTTTAATGTACTCATATATACAAATCAATAGCTCTGGATGGAACCTTTGAAAAGCTGCAGAATAAAAATAAAGCATTCTCCCTGAATTGTAACCTTCCGTGACTTTTGGTGAATAAGCTAAATGAGGCATTATATATTTCCCATATTTCAAATGACATTGCTGCTTTTAACTCAGCAAGAACAGAGAATTTTTTTTTCTCCCCAGAAAAACAAATTGTTCTGAACTCTTGCTTGCACCAACCTCAAATGCTCTTTTCATAGCAGAACTCATTTTTCAGTGACTGCACATGGATGTGATCAGCTTTGGGAGTCCATTGTTTAACCAGTGCAGAATCCAACAACTTCTATCACTTCCCATCCTACAAAGCAGATGCGGGATTAGCTGGGTCATTGAGGTTAATGGTCAGGATATCTCCCTCATGTTTGTTCATTATGTGACATGATTTATATAATCATTGGCCTCAAAGTAGTATTGTAACCACCAGGGGCGCCGAATGATTGGCAGCCCCGCCAACAGTCTGTTTTTCGGCTTTTTTAATTTTTTTTGTGCGTTTTATACATCCGTGTAAATGTTCTACGGTTTGTTTATGTGGGGGGGGTCAGGAGAATCTTTTTTTTTCAGTTTCTTACCTTGCCGGAGACGCGATGTTTGTGGGTCGCATCTCCGGTCGCTCTGCGGCCTATCATCGGTGGAGCTAGAGTCCTCTTTGGACTAACCTTGGGTACCACCGCAGGACGCGGACTTACCATCAAGAGCTCGCAGCCGAGAGAGGCTTGTCGGGCGCTCCAACGAACGCAGAGACTCGACCAGCCCCGACGTGGGGTTCGATCGCCCGGTGCAGGGGCGCTGACATCCCCCTGATGCAGGAACTGGATCGCCCTGATGCGGAGGGCCCAAAATGCCGCCGGCTACGGGAGTCAAGATCGTCCCGTCAACGGAGGGCTCGAGGCCCCCGACCGTGGGAGAGCAAAGGGAAGAGATTGAACTTTTTTTCGCCTTCCATCACAGTGAGGTATGTGGAGGAGTCACTGTGTGTTCGCCCCCCCCCCATGTTTTTATAGCGATTTCCGCCCCTGGCTGGTCGGCATGGACTCGGTGGGCCGAAGGACCTGATTCCTTGCTGTACCTCTACACTGAACTAAACTAAATCTGACATTCCTATCCCGGCATCTACACCAATATACAGTACAACTGAGAATCCTTATTATCTTTAAACACTACAAAAGGAACATGCTAAGTTATAACTCACTAAACCCTGCTGGCTAAACTTCAAATTAAGAATAAAGGGGGGAAGCAAGAGGGGGTGGAAGGACATACACAAACAGCAGATGGTTTTCTGGATACCAGTAATTGAGGGAACATAATCCTCGGTCAGGAGCTCAGTTTTCATAACAAAGATTTCTCACGGGTGATGTTTAGCAGAAATGACAAGATTGTCATTTTTAATTGTTTCCCAAAAGTGCTCAATGTCTGATTTGATCTGTTCCCTTTGTAATATTCGGTTGTCTCCCATTAAAAAATTGCTGTTATTGATTAACAAAAAAAACCCATCCAGTTATCAATCTTTAATCAATCCAGATGCTAACACGTGGATTTAAGGTCCCTCCAGTAATTTTAAACCACGTTTATTTGGAGGAGACTGACCAGTTATACTCATGTACAATGGAGTACAATGTGACCTGGACTTGATTTCCCTGTAGTGAAGAAGGCTGAGGGGTGACCTGATAAGGGATACCGATAGGATAGATCATAAAAAGTCTTTAAAATCATGAGAGGAACAGATCGGATAGCTGGACAGAATCTCTTTCCCAGAATAGGGGAATCGTGGGCCAGAGGATATAGGTTCAAGATGAAGGGGAAAAGATTTAATCGGAATCTGAAGGGTAATTTTTTCACACAAAGGGTGGTGGGTGTTTGGAACAAGCTGCCAGAGGAGGTTGTTGAGGCTGGGACTATCCCAATGTTTAGGAAACAGTTAGACAGGTACATGGATAGGAAAGGTTTGGAGGGATATGGAACAAGCGCAGGCAGGTGGGACTAGTGGAGCTGGGACATGTTGGCCGGAGTGGGCAAGTTGGACCAAAGGGCCTGTTTTCACACTGTATCACTCTATGACTATGTGACTCTTCCAAAAAAATATTCTTTCCCACGGTAGGGAGGAAGGATGTCGTTTTAAACGGGGTCTGAGCAGTAGGTTTGCCTCAGAGAGTGGTTGAGTTGCTAAGTCTGAAGAAGGGTCTCGACCCGAAACGTCACCAATTCCTTTCCTCCAGAGATGATGCCTGACCCACTGTGTCTATCTTTGGTTGATATCTGGAAGAGAGGTGGTGGAATCAGACACAATCGCTCTGTTTAAGAGACATTTAGATAAACATTTAGTCTTTCAGCAAGCAATGCATTAATGGATACAGTCCTAATGCAGGCAAATTGGATTAGTATAGCCAGACAAAAGGTATGGTGGGTCGAAGAATATGTTTCTGTGCGGTATAACTCTATGACTCTATGCCTGTGGCATTCTTGTAAGAATATCTCCTGTGAAAAAAGGTTACATGCCTGCCCCGCTTAGGAGATTTTTTAGGCGACAAAGTTGCTGGAGTGTTGCCTGTATGGTTGTGAGTCGTCTCCTCAGTCGCCCAAAGAATCGTAGCGTTTTTCTGGTCGCCGCTGGATTTTGAAATGTTCATAACTTTTCGATGGCGGTCGACGACCGTGGGCTTGTTGTAGCTTGTCATGGGCTTGTTGTAGCTTGTCATGGGCTTGTTGTAGCTTGTCTTCTCCCGACGTAGGTGCTGTCGTGGGTTGTCGCCAGGTGCCGTAGGTTGTCGCCTGTGCTGACTTTGGTGAATTCCATTGTCGTAGTCGTTGGCAGTCGCCTAAAATATCGCCTAGTGGGACAGGCCCATTAGGATTTCTTGTCGCCTCATATTTCTTAATTAAATAACCATCACAAGACGTTAAGCGTTGAACATTTTTTTGTGTGCATTACTGAGTTAGTTATCACCTCCTCATTTCAAGAGTGACTGTCTGGGTGGGTCTCTTTTATCAGACTTTAATCCCTTGATTAAAGTATTTTGAAATGCCAGATAATGTGTTGCTTGGAATTCCTTTGTCCACTAATCTAATACAATTAAAATCCATTCAAGATGAATAGGTTGGTAACAGTATTAAAATAAAACAAAAGGAATTTAATTAAAAAACTTTAAGCAGGCCATCCAATGAAGATAATAAAACCCTTTGTTATTCTCTGACCGCACACCGCGGCACGGTGACGCAGCGGTTGAGTTGCTGCCCTACAGCAAATGCAGCGCCAGGAGACCTGGGTTCGATCCCGACCACAGGTGCTGTCTGTACGGAGTTTGTACGTTCTCCCCGTGACCTGCGTGGGTTTTCTCCGAGATCTTCGGTTTCCTCCCACACTCCAAAGACGTACAGATTTGTAAGGTGATTGGCTTGGTATAAATGTATAAATTGTCCCTAGTGGGTGTAGGATAGAGTTAATGTGCGGGGATCGTTTGTCAGCGTGGACCCGGTGGGCCGAAGGGCCTGTTTCCGCGCTGTATCTCTACACTAAACTAAACTAAACACTACAGAAACAGATGGGCTGTAAAATATTCTTCCTTCAATGCATGAATTTTAAACATTAATATATTAAAATGAATACAATAAAATCAATTGTGCAAATGAAAAGATGTCTGAGTCGTTCAGTTTTATTTATAAATGTATTGGTCCGCTTCCAGATCCGATCACCGTCTCTTTTCCCAGGGATGGATTCAGTGAGTGTAGACTGAACTCCCTTCTCCCCTCTTCCCCCCTCCCGCCCCCATCCCTCCTTCTCCATTCTCCCCCACCCTTTTCCCCTCCCCTCTCTCCCCTTCTTCCCTTCCCCCCTCTTCCTCCCTTCTCCCCGCTCCACTCTTCTCCCCCTTATCCACTACCCCCCTCCCCTTACATCCCCTTCTCCCCCTCTCTCTCCCTTCTCCCATTCCCCCCCCCCCCCCCCCCCACTTTCCCCGACGCCCCCCCATTTGTAGACCCGGCCTGCGACCAGCGATCCCCCGCACACTATTCCACACACGCCACGGTCAATTTATACAAACCTGTGCGCCTTTGGAGTGCGGGAGGAAATCCAAACCCAAACCCTAACCCTAACCCGAGCTTCTGCCTGCTCCTCATGGGAACTAAACTGTTGGCCACGAGTTGTTAGTGGGATCTAGCTGTCACAGGCTGGGTCCACAAATGGGGGGCGTCCCCCTCTCCTCCCTTCTCCCCGCTCCACTCTTCTCCCCCTTAACCACTACCCCCTCCCCTCACATCCCCTTCTCCCCCTCTCCCTCCCTTCTCCCATTCCCCCCCTCCCCCCCCCCCCCACACCTTTCCCCGATGCTCCCTATTTGTGAACCCAGCCTGTGACAGCTAGATCCCACTAATGCCACTAGGCACAAAGGCCACATCATCTGTTTTAGTAACATTGACAATGGGATAAATGTAGACTTTGGGAACAACACCCCCTCCGCCCCCTCGCCTTGCTTCAAAATGGGTGGTGGGTATTAGACAGTGGCCGGAGCAGGTGGGTGGCACCGGTACATTGACAACATTGAAAAGCCCGCTGCCTCTGGAGGTTTGGCGAGACCATTGGAAGTGAGATCTGCCTCTGGGACAACTCGTGGCCAACGGTTTAGTTCCCATGAGGAGCAGGCAGAACATTGGGGGTTCGAGTCCAACCCCTGGGGCCCCTTTGTCTACTCCTGTACATAGAAAGGCCTACTCCTGTACATATTGTCTAATCCCTCTTTCGCAGCCACTCCTTAAACACTAGGGACAATTTACAGAGGCCAATTAACCTACAAACCTGCACGTCTTTGGGATGTGGGAGGAAACCGAGCACCCGAAGGAAACCCACACGGTCACAGAGGGACCATGCAAACTCCGTACAGACAGTGCCCGAGGTCAGGATCGTACCCGGGTCTTTAGCACAGAGAGGCAGCGGCTCTACCAGTTGCACCACTGTGCTACACATAATATATTTCTTTCTGTCCTTGTTTTTGGTATCTGATGGTAATGCAATCCCAAGCCCAGAAACATTGCAGGTTCTGTCATTGCTAATTGGCCATGGTTACAGTTACAGCCAACAAATAGCGACCGACGTGCCCTGATCCAGACCAGTAAAATTATTAATGAGGCTACCAGTCACTTTTCCTTGCTGATACCTGTAGTAAGATTTAGTTAAATTAGTTTCTTTGTTTACCCAGATCTGTCAAATTAACCCAAGAGAATTACTATTATTGAATGTTACATGGTTCATTGTCACAATTTAGATGTTATTTGAATAACCAATTATTTTTGCTAAATCGCACTATAAAGGTACAATAACGTACTGACTAACAGCACAGTTTTTTTTTAATATCTCACTTCAATGTAAATTATCTTCTATATTTCCAGAAAACAATTATGATTTTGAAAAACGAAATTCGCCCAATTGTATTCACACAATGTTTACAAAAAAAGGAATTAAATTAAAAAATATTGAGGACATTTCAAGGCACTAACAGCCAAATAATAACTTTTCACTGTAATGGCGTTGCCCTGTACATAAAATGGAAAGCCAGATTTCATACACTAAGAACGTATTATAATAAAATGAATGTAGACAAAAAAGCTGGAGAAACTCAGCGGGTGAGGCAGCATATATGGAGTGAAGGTATATGCGACGCTTCGGGTCGAGTCCCGAAACGTCGCCTATTCCTTCGCTCCATAGATGCTGCCTCACCCGCTGAGTTTCTCCAGCTTTTTTTGACTACCTCCGATTTTTCCAGCATCTGCAGTTCTTTCTTAAACATAATAAAATGAATGATCAATTACTGCACATTTTATTGGCACAGTTGGTAAAAGAAAGGAGATCGCCCATAAGATCTCATTTCACTTGAGGATATTCTTCAGTTCAAATTGTAGAAGCATCAACTTTGAAGTAATATCCTGAAGATTTACAGTGCATGAAGTAAAGAACTTGCTGAAGCATCTAAAGGGATCTTATAAATATAAAAACATTTAAAATCAAAGGTCCAGAGATTATAGTAGTGCAGAATGTGGGTTTTGTGACAGTGTGTTAACAATGACTTTGATCGTGGATCCTTACTGCAAACTTCAGTTGTACTCAAAGCTTCAGGTACAAGTGAATGGACGTCACACATTGTGGAGAGTCAGGCAGTCATAAGTCATAAGGTCATAAGGAATAGGTGTAGAATTAGGCCATTCGGCCCATCAAGTCTACTCTGCCAATCAATCATGGCTGACCTATCTCTCCTTCCTAACCCCATTCTACTGCCTTCTCCCCATAACCTCTGACACCTATGCTAATCAAGAATCTATGTTGATCAGGCGGAAGAAGAGAACAGGGGAAATGTGAAGTAGAAATTGAAACCTGGGGGATCAGTCAACCAGTGAATAGGGAAACTAACTGGGGGATTTGATGCAGCGTGACGGGGAAGCCCCATGTTTAGTTAGTTTAGACTTCTTCTTGCGTATGGCGTGCACAGCCTAAAGTTGTAGGACAACTTGTTCTATTTGATCTTATTTGATTGTGCCGCCAGGTTGATTGCATTCGTTGAAACAGGGCGGACCACGTGAAGGTTGCAATCTTCCACCGCAGTTAGTTTAGTTTAGTTTAGATACACCACGGAAATAGGCCCTTCGGCCTGCCAAGCCCACGCTGACCGGCGATCTCCGCACACTAACACTATCCTACGCACTAGGAACAATTTACAATGAAACCAAGCCAATTAACCTACAGACTATACATCTCTGGAGAGTGGGAGCAAACCAGAGCACCCTGGGAAAACCCACGCAAGTCACGGGGAGAACGAACAAACTCCGTACAGACAAGCACCCGTAGTCAGAATCCAACACGGGTCTCTGGCGCTGTAAGGCAGTCGCTCTACCGCTGCGCCACTGTGCCACCCAAAATAGATGAAACGTAAGTAAGAAGATGAATTGGGGATGTGGGTGTGTGGGTGGGTAGGTAGGTAAGTAGTTGGGTAGGTAAGTAGGTAGGTACTTTATTGTCACATGTACCGTGAAGATACAGTGTAATTTTTTGTATTTTGCATACACAATACACAAAAGAGTCATCACAAGGTGCCAACAAAATTACAAAAATACCCTTAAAAATTGTTGGTCTCTACTTCGTGCTTACATAGTATGAATTCAGTGAAAGCTTTGAACATAGTGAGGAAGTTCAGGGCTTTAACCTAACGTGGGGAGGATACTGATTGCCGCTTACACATCTTCACACCGCAAGTGAGTTTGTGAAATGTTATTAAAGCCTCAACAATGCATTTGATCACAGCCAAACTATAGAGACGGTGAGCCCAATAACATTTCTACACTTGTTTTGTTTAATAGCAACACTCAAAATCTAATGTGAAAAGAAAATTGGGCAGAAGTATAGCTTACTTTGTTACTGATTAGATCTTCATCTTATCAAGTGATTGTGACAACTGCAAAATAACCACAATATTAGGTGCTTTTCCATGAAAGAAAACACTTTATGAAGGTTACCCTCCACATTAGGGAATGGTTCCCAGGTTTTTCCCTGCCTAATACATATCAACTATTTAGGGGTTCTTATTTTCAAGGTAATATTGATTTCCACAATAACAAACACTCTCATATTGCCTTACAATTTGTCTGCATGTGATGTCCAAACTAATTACAGTGTTTTACTCTCTCATTTTATCAATTAGCGAGGACAGATCATAATGGAACAATTATTAACTACATCACAATTCACTAATGACTAACTTTGGTGGAATGTGCTTCATTAAATAGTTCTTACATCTTAAACATCATGTCTATTCACAGAAAACTAACACCACTTCCCCATGATGGGGACTGCAACCAACTAGAATTCTCTTCGGAGGCTGAGAAATGGAATTCTATAATTCGAGGACACAAGGAGCAGGAGATGCATGGAGAAATTCCTGATTTACTTTGTTTTGGTTGTTCTACTTAGTGGAGCTTTAGTGATGGCTTGCATTAAACCCCACAATATTTCACTTGTCGATAGACACAAAATGCTGGAGTAACTCAGCGGGTCAGACAGCATTCTCTGGAGCAAAGGAATCTCTGGAGAAAAGGAATAGGTGACATTGCGGGTTGGAACCATTCTTCAAACGGTCTTCCTTTTCTCCAGAGATGCTGCCTGACCTGCTGAGTTACTCCAGCATGTTGTGTCTATCTTTGGTATAAACCAGCATCTGCAGTTCTTTCCTACATATTTCACTAGTTATTGGTCAATAGTAATTGGTGGCACGGTGGCGCAGTGGTAGAATTGCTTCCTTAAAACGCTTACAGTGCCGAAGACATGTGTACGATCCTGCCCAAGGCTGCTTGTCTGTATGGAGTTTTCACATTCTCACTGTGACCTGCTTGGGTTTTCTCCGAGACCTTCGGTTTCCTCCCACACTTCAAAGACAAACAGGTTTGTAGGTTCATTGGTTTGGTTTAAATGTAAAAAATGTCCCTAGGATAGTGTTAATGTGTGGGGAACGCTGGTCGGTGCGGCTTCTGTGGGCCGAAGAGCCTGTTTCCGCGCTGTATCTCTAAACTTAGTAATGAGTTTCCTTCACTAACTACCTATTACTTGCTCCGAGCTGTTTTTCCATCGGGAAGGTTATGTGTTCAATAAATTTTACATCAGTTGCAATTTTAGCAATGAAGTTTGGAGAACAATGATTCTTTACTCCTCATCTGCTCTTTCAACACAAATTCCTGCCTCCAGCCTCCACGTGGTAGAAATAGCTTTCTTTATCCAATGACTTTGCAGCCCATTATTTAATGTAGTGTCTCCCATGTGGAACATTTTCAGTTTTCTTTAGAAATAGCTCTAAACAACCGTATTGAAAATGGGGGATTAAAATTGGAGAATGCTTGAGTTAAGATAATAATATTTTGTAAATATTCAATGTTTCAAGGCATAGTTCTGTGATATGCAGCTCTTTGAAACCAGAGTACCTTCCGAATGACTTCGATAAAGAAATGTAATCCCTGCAGGCAGATTTATTTTAGTCATAACTCCGAGTAATATATTAATATATTGCGCTCATTTCTCACCGGTGCTATGGTTCCATAGTGTTCAGTAATGACAACATAAAAATAGTTGCTCATCTATAACAGTTATTACATCTTCATGTTACTCTGCCTTGTGTATTCACAAGCACAATAGCCAAAGAGAATCTAACACAGTCCCGAGTCTATATTTGAGGAGCGTTTCCATATTTACACATCAAAATTAGTTTGCTGATTCTTTTTTCCTGTTAAGGAAACTTCCCATCCATTGATATTGGCTCCATTTCTGGAGTTCAATCAATAATTGAAAAATAAAAATAAGTATCAATTTTCTTGAATTTGTGCCAGCAACTAAACTGTGCGTGAGTGTGAATTAGTTGATTGTCAATATAAGAAATGTCATCTGATTTGACATTTTCTGTATCTCAAAGAGTTTTGATGGGAAAGGTTCTGGGGTTATTAAATATTTGAATGGTAAGTGAATATATTCCACTCCCAAAACAATTTATTCATTCAATAATCACATTGGTTGCACATAGCATGCTGCGATACAAAGCTTGGCTAATTCTTATGTATGAAGATCACCAAACAATTTTTTACATGACGTTAAATGTGCTCAGCAGTCCATCCCTAGATGACTGATGTACAGACTCCTCAGAAAATCAATCGCTTTTCAATGAGCTTCAATGCGGGTGGTGAATCTGTGGAATTCATTGCCACAGAACGTTGTGGAGGCCAAGTCAATGGATATTTTTAAGGCAGAGATAGATAGATTCTAGTACGGGTGTCAGGGCTTTATGGGCAGAAGGCATGAGAATGGGATTAGGAGGGAGAGATAGATTAGCCAGGATTAAATGGCGGAATAGACTTGGTGGGCCGAATGACCTAATTCTGCTCCTATCACTAATGAACATGAGCTTCTCCTGTTTCTGTGAACTAACTTAAGCCCACGGCGGCGCCGATAGGGGCGATGTGAGGCGGCTCAGCTCAGCTGTGAGGGGAATAAGCTGGGAATAATGGGTGGCAGTGGTGCAGCGGTAGAGCTGCTGCCTTACAGCTCCAGAGATGCGGTTTCGATCCTGACTACGGGTGCTGTCTGTATGGAGTTTGCACATTCTCCCTGTGACCACGTGGGTTTTCTCCGGGTGGTCCACTTTCCTCCCACACTCCAAAGACGTGCAAATTTGTAGGTTAATTGGCTTTGGTAAATTTTGGAAATTGTCCCCAGTGTGTAAATTATTGCTAGTGTACGGGGTGATCGCTGATTGGCACAGACTCGGTGGGACGAATGGCCAGTTTCCACGCTGTGTCTCTGAAGTCAAAAGGCTTCACACATTAACTTTACTTGTTTAGTTTATTTTGTTGTCTGTTATATCATCACAGATGCAACAAATAGAACATAGAACAATACAGCACAAGAACAGGCCATTTGGCCCACATAGTCTGTGCCAAACATGCCACGACCTACACCTATCTGAGTTAGATTACAACGATCAGTTGGACAAAATTAGTACATGGAATATTATATATTTCAACTGCAGTCCCTCAATTCTAATACTGCTGCCACTGGAGAATATTAAAGTTTCATGTATTTTTCCCACTTTGCTTTTTTTTTATTGCAATGTCACTGATTGGTTTGATTATTTTCGCATGTACTTTGGATTCAAGCAAAGTTTTCTGTCAAATTCTTCTATTTTCACGTTGGAAAGTCTAGCAGATGCATGCACACCTGTTTCAGTTCCTCAGTACTAGGCTCAAAGGTACCTACATTGTTTTGATACCACGTAACACTGGTTAAGCAGCACAAGAGTCGTTTGGGGAATTCTAGTCACCTAACTATAGGAAGGATGTGGTTTCAGCAGAGAGAGTGCAAAGGATATTCCCCAGACTGTTGCCTGGATTGAAGGACTTTAGTCATGGGGATAGAATGGATAGGCTTGGCGAAGGAGGCTTTGGGTTGGGTTGACTTGACAGAAGTATAAAGATTATAAGAGACATGGAGAGTATAGATAGTCAATATCATTTTCCTAAAGGAAAAAAAATAAGAGGCCATAGGTTTATGATGAGAGGAAAGAGTTGTTTATATCTAGAATACTCTGCCAGGCAAGATGAAATCAAATACAGTTAGCATGTCTAAGTACACACTTAAATAAGAAAGGCATTGCAGGATACAGACCTAATGAAGACAAAAGGGATGACCCAGCTCTATGCTGTAGGACTCTATGACTCAATGTTACCAAAGGGCCAATCTCCATGAATTGAACATTCTACTGTCGAAGTTATACAGTGCATTCCATTCCCTCTGAGGGTAGGGTTCACTTCTCTATCTTTGAGTCAGGTTGCATAGTACAGTTTGGCCTCCTGCCTGAATCTGAATGCTGATCCTTCACGGCCAGGTAATCTGTGGGGGTGAATTACTGCTTCCTGTCATGATGTCTCCCAACAGGTCTATGGAAAACAACTTATCCTTTCCACTTGTATTATACCTACACATGTTCTTCTTCTTATCGAGTCCACACACAAGATTAGAAGTTGTTCAGCCAGAGCTGAACACACATCTCGGCATCTGCACAATGGTGTCTGTCTTGTGCTTCTTGTGCGTGGTGGTGGAAAGATTGGTGGAAACAGGGCAGCGATGTGAACGCTCTTTCCTTGACCCCACACTTGTGTTGATGTTTCATTACTATCAGCATCCCACTTAATACATACCCAACGATTTTTACTTTAAATGAGCATTTCTGTGATGTCTTGGTGATCTAAAGATCACTCCTAGACCTATTATTAATATAATATGTCAGACTACTATGATTTTTTTCCAATTTACATACACAGCAAGTAGCAAAATGTAGCTTTATCAATTTCCCATGTTGTGGTCATTTCTGATCATCCCACTGCAGGAAGGCATGGGAGAGGTTTTCCAGAATGCCGCCTGCATTTGAGGATATTAGCCATAAGGAAAAGCTGGACAAACTTGAATTATTTTCTCTGTAGCCTCGAATGCTGAGGGGAGTCCTGACAGAAGTTTATAAAATTATGAGAGGCATCGAGAGAGTGCACAGAAACCTTCTCTTCCCCCTGAGTGGAAATGTTAAATAATAGAATGCCTAGCTTCAAGGTCAGAAGAAGAAAGTTTAATGTGCAAATCAAATTTTTATACATAAGAGTGGTGTGTGCCTGGAACATGCTGCCAGGCAGGGTGCTGGAGGCAGAAACAATGGTGGTGTTTAATGTAGGTTTAGATAAGCACATGAATGTGGGAATGGAGGTATATAGATCATTGCAGGCAGAAAAGATTAGTTTAATTTGACATTATGTTTGGCACAGAATCGTAGGATGAAGAGTCTGTTACCTTGCTGTACATTTCTACATTCTTTGTTCGATGTAAAATGTTATCATCTGTCAAATGCATTTAATGTTTTGTGGCTGATCTAATCAGATGCACACCCTTTCTCCAATTTTTCTAAATGCTATGATATTGTTCCACCGACCAATTCCCAAATATTATGCTCACCATACTCTAACCTACCTTGAAGTTAACATTTCAATCCACGTTGTGAGCTGAACCGCCATTCTAGTGTATCTAATTAGGATCAGTAATTTTTCCCGAATTGAGTCAGTGTCAGGTTCATGGACATCTGCTGTGGCATTAAAGTGTTTTCCACTGAGATACTTTCAATTCCTGCATCATTTTCTTTGTCGATATTCGCTGTGATTGATTCTATTATAGAAAGGTGATTCCTGGTATTTTGACTATGTTATTAATCAAACTTTTTCATCGCCTTTTCCAGTTGTTGGCTTTGAATCATGACCGTTTCACCACTTCAGAGCGATTCGCCAAATCCCCACAAGTCCTCACCCCACCTCCATCCCCACAATACCATGGAGCAGTTGGCAGAGCTGCTTCCTCAGAGCTCCAGTGGCCCGGGTTCAAACCTGCGCCATCTGAAGAAGGGTCTGGACCCGAAATGTCGTCCATTCGGTCTACCCAGAGATGCTGCCTGTCCTGCTGAGTTACTCCCACATTTTGTGTCTACCTTCGGTTTAAACCAGCATCTTGTTCCGTCCTACAACATTCCATCTGCGTGGAGTTTGCACCTTCTTCCCTGTGACCATGCGGGTTTCCTCCCACACCTTAAAGAATTGCAAGTTGGAGAGTTGATTGGCCACTGTAGAATGGGCGCTGTGTGCAAGTGAGTGGTAGAATCTGAGTGAAGATGATGGGAATATAGAGGGGACAAAAATGATATGAGTGGAAACTGGTGCTTGATGACCTGTGGGGATGTCATTGGCTAGGAGCTGAATTCTGTTCTGTATAACTCTCTGACAATTAGAACAATGCAATGCCCTATTTTATCTATAACCCTTTTAGTGTCCTTTTTTGATGTTCTTGGCTATATTTAAACTAACTGGGATTGTCTGATGAAATATATTTGGATATAAAATCTGGTTAGTTGGGATTAATGCCAATGCTATTTACGTTGGATGGAGAACTTATTATTGTTATAGTTTTTTTCTGCTGCCCTTTTTAACTGATATATCATTATAGATTAATGGTTTATACCATCTTTACTCATTCTCTTTCTTGCTACGTTATTCCCAGATGTACTATTCATGTAACATTACCAGCTCTTGTAGTACTTATTCCAGTTCTCACAACAGGAGACTGTAACATCATTCAGAGTGATTGGTTTCATACAGTCTTGTAAATGCCAGCAGTTCTATCTTCAAACCTTCCCACATGAGGGTTTTCTATTCTGGAGAATATTATGACTGTTGTACTACATACGTTATGTTTAGCCAATAACCCCAGGATGACTACTCTATACCTTTAGCACAGTATAAATGACCCTGACATCTTGCGCTAAAAAACAAACTACTGGAGAAATTCAGCCTGTCTGCCAGTTGCTGAGGAGAGGAATGGGCAGGCAATGTTTTGGGTCAGAACCCTTCCTCAGACTGGAGTGGCAAGGAGATGACAGGCAGAGAGAGGTGAGGAGAAGGAGATGAACAAGAGCTGGCAAGTGATAGGTGGATCTGGGGGAGAGGAGGGGATTGAAGGGCAGATGAGTCAGGTAGGGGAAAGACGGGTTGAGATCACAATCAAGACTAGAGGTGAAGTGGAGCAGACAAAATGGTGGAAATAGTGCCATGTGATAAGGAGAAAGGAGGGAAAAGAAAAATAGACCCAGAGGGAGGGATGGTAGTGAAAGGTATGGGGGAGGGGCGGGGCAAGATTGGATCACCTGACTCTTACATTACTTGCCCAGTAGTTCCACAAACATAAGGAATGGAAGACTCGTGCAACTAGGGGAAAGAAAACCGAAAGAATCCTTTAGAAGTTTTTAATTAACTGTTTGGCTCTTTAAAATTTACTTCCAACTTTTCCTACACATCGCTGAACAATAAAATAAATATTTTGAAACTCAACTGGGAATGCTTCCTACCACAGGCACTGTTGCTGCAAATGGGTCTTAACTGCAAATAATGAAATGTCACTACATCATTATTCTTTAGTTACATATAATGACCAACTTTGGGAAGGGCACAACCGAGTGACAGAAAATAGGGAGAAGAACGAATTAGAAAACCAAATTAATCTTTTCCATGTTTGGGAGCCTCTATTTTATTGAGTGTCACTCTATTCGATTGATGATTTTGAAGCTTATTGTGAGTTTTTTTTATTTTTGCCTTACTAATCAGCGACGTTTCTTGCCATTACTGTCCCTCTCCTGCCTCCGTGATCACTGGGTGGATGTATGAGCCAACAGTGGCCCCTGGTGCTCATTAACGGGTTAGCAATATTGTATTTAGAGAACCACGTCTTTCCTTTCGTAAACATTTCCTCGTGGAATCTTGAGTAAAACACAGTGCTGAGGAACTTAGCAAGTCAGGCAGCATCTGAGGAGGGAATGGACAGGCGGTGTTTCGGGTTGAACTCTTCTTCAGACTGATTGCAGTTGAGGGAGGAAGCTGGAACAGGGAGGTGGGGCCGGGATCAAGCCTGACAAGTGACAGATGAAGAAGTAGTAGAAACAAAGAACTGCAGATGCTGGTTTATAACAAAGACACAAAATGCTGGAGTAACTCAATGGGTCAGGCAGCATCTCTGGAGGAAAAGGAAGGGTAACGTTTTGAGTTGGGACTTTGCTTCAGACTAAAAGTATGGGGTGGAGGGGAGTCCCATTTGGCCCATAAACCTTTCCTATCAACGTACCTGTCCAAATGTCCTTCAAATGTGTTCATACCAACCTCAACTACTTCCTTTGGCAACTTGTTCTGTATGCCCACCTCCCTCTTTATCAAATGGTTGCCCCTCAGGCTCCTATTCAATCTTACCCTTCTCACCTGAAGCCTTTCCCCTCTTGTTCTTGATTCTCCAATTCTGGGAATTGTGAATTCACCCTATCTATTCCGATCATGAGTTTATACACCTCTCCCCGTGACTGTGTGGATTTTATCCGGGTGCTCCGGTTTCCTCCCACATTCCAAAGACATACAGGTTTGTCAGTTAATTGGCTTGGGTAAAATAGTAAATTGTCCCTAGTGTGTAGGGTAGTGCTAGTGTACAGGGTGATCATTGGTCGGCACGAACACTGGCAGCTCAGTGTTCCAGCATATGGAAGCCTCAGGCATGATGAGGAGGATGTAAAAGAGGAGTGAAGTTATAATATTGATTAAGGGGTTATTTTTATTTTTTATTTTTATTTTTTTTATTTTATTAGAAGCAATGTACATACATCTTAATCATAATATGCAACATACTACATTTCTTGTACAACATTTTTTTTTTTTAAACTTTATCCTATAATAGAAAATGAGAAAAGAAAAAAGAGAAAGAAGAAAAGAGTGAGGATAGTGGTGAAGTGTAGTCCGCAGTAGTTGGCGTTAAGTGAATGATAATGGTTAAGTAGACTGCATGCTTGAAAATGTGAAAAGAAAAGAAGAAGAAAAAAAGGGCCCCACAGAAAAGGGGGGCCTTAAGAAAAGAAAAAGAAAATAAGTAAGGAATCTAAAAAAGGTAAGGCTAAACAAGAAGGAAAGGGAGTGTGTCTTATTCATGACGATTCACACCCATCACCTAGTTCTAAAAGAATTATTTTCCAGGGTTGTGTTGCACCATATTACACCTGTAACAAATCAATAAGTGGTTATTTACTGTGATAATTAGGGAGAATATCCCAGAAGACTCATAAAATGGAGCCTGGTGGTTAGAAGTTAGGACCAAAAAAATAGGGACGATCAGTTTGTTAGGCATAGACAACGAGTCTCCTCACAGTCAGCCTGAGAAAGAGGTGCAGAAATGCGAACAAATCACTGAGAAATGTATGAGCAGTAGAGTTATGGTATCAGTGGATTAAATCATTCACTAGATGCATTCAAAAGAGAGTGAGATAGGGCTCTTAGGGCTAGCGGAATCAAGGGATATGGGGAGAAGGCAGGAGCGGGGTACTGATTGTGGATGATCAGCCATGGTCACATTGAATGGCGGTGCTGGCTTGAAGGGCCGAATGGCCTAATCCTGCACCTATTGTCTATGGATCTACATAACCTTCCATGTCTTAAAAAACGGAATAACTAGTCGTCTTTTAATAAAACTTGTGAGAAATATTTTCTCAAGTGTTTGTTTTCATAGAGCCTGACAATGTTTGAGCTATTTTTATATCATCTTACTAAGGACAAAATCGCAATGAGGTACGGAAGATCAGTAGATTTGACTGACATCGTCAAAACAATAATATCTGTAGATAGAGGAGTCATCACATCTCCTTCTCTGCTGTCTAATGCCAATCCCTGCATTACAAAGTGGTCTGAAGGTCTCAAATCCTTTATTGGTTGCGACACTCTTATGTGATCCTGAAGTTCACGAGTCAAGAGGGTTTTATTGTCATGTGTCCCAGATAGGACAATGAAATTCTTACTTGCTGCAGCACACAACAGAGTAGGTAAACATAGCTACATAACGGGAGAGACAAAAAAAGTTCAGTGTGTGTATACACATGCACACATACTTCTGTAACTTGCTCCATTCATGCAAGGTTTTCAGTTTTAAACAGCCATAAATTTCAATCAAGTTATAGTTTTTAAATATTCAACCCTCCAGGCTATAAAATGGTTAATAAAAATAATATTTGTTATTTTCTATACCCTTTTTCAATCAATACTCAGGCGATGATATATGACTGTTGTTTGCTGGTATTGACACTGTCAATTTTGTTGCTTTGAATATTTAAACAATAATTAAATTTACTTCTGTTTGCAGTTGGATGCAAGAAAGCACCAGAAATTAGGTGGCTCGTGTTTACTGTCTCGGTGTAATCTATTATTCATACACATTGTACATGATTATGATTATGCCTATGCATAGTAAGATTGTCACTGACTATATTGAACTACTGCATAGAAGGAATTTCACTATACCTGGATCCATGTGACACTAAAGTCGATGACAGATGGCACAATGGGCTAAGTGTTCGGCTGGCAACCGGAAGGTAGCCGGTTCGAATCCCGCTTGGAGTGCATACTGTCGTTGTGTCCTTGGGCAAGACACTTCACCCACCTTTGCCTGTGTGTGAATGTGTGTGAGTGATTGGTGGTGGTCGGAGGGGCCGTAGGCGCAGATTGGCAGCCACGCTTCCGTCAGTCTGCCCCAGGGCAGCTGTGGCTACAGAAGTAGCTTACCACCACCGAGTGTGACTGAGGAGTGAATGAATAATGCGATGTAAAGCGCCTTGAGTATTAGAAAGGCGCTATATAAATCCCATCCATTATTATTATTATTATAAAGTGCCATTGAGTTACGTTTCCATATTATTGAAAATATTACATATATATCCAATTAGTGCCACATATATATTAAAATAATTTGCAAAGGAATTCCAGTGATCTGGTGTAAACATTGGGGAAGCACTTGGCACAGCGGTAGAGTTGCTGCCTGACAGTGCCAGAGACCCGGGTTTGATCCTGTCTACAGGTGCTGTCTGTACGGAGTTTGTATGTTCTCCCCGTGATAGTGTGGATTTACCCCAGGTGCTTCAGTTTCTTCACACATTCCAAAGATGTACAGGTTTAGAAACATAGAAAATAGGTGCAGGAGTAGGCCATTCGGCCCTTCGAGCCTGCACCGCCATTCAATATGATCATGGCTGATCATCCAACTCAGTATCCCGTACCTGCCTTCTCTCCATACCCCCTGATCCCTTTAGCCACAAGGGCCACATGTAACTCCCTCTTAAATATAGCCAATGAACTGGCCTCAACTACCTTCTGTGGCAGAGAGTTCCAGAGATTTACCACTCTCTGTGTGAAAAATGTTTTTCTCATCTCGATCCTAAAGGATTTTCCCTTTATCCTTAAACTGTGACCCCTTGTCCTGGACTTCCCCAATATCGGGAACAAATTTTGTAGGTTAATTGACTTTGATAAAAATTGTCCCTAGTATGTAGGATAGTTCATGTGTGCGGGGAGATCGCTGGTGGGCGTGGACACAGTGGGCCAAAGAGTCTGTTTCCGTGCTGTATCTCTAAACTAAACTAAACTAAATTCATTGTAATGGCATTTGCAACATTTCATTTTTGAATAAAACTTTCACTGTTTCTCTGCAAACATTTTAAAAGTACTAAACACTGTTTCAGGTAAACTAGCACTACAACTTCCACAATCACACAATTAAACATCCCCATTAATTGCTGCTTGATGTCCTTTTTAATTCGTATTTAATTTAAGGATGCCAGTTTTATGTCTCGTGAAAATAGTTTGAATAATGAGATTATTAAATACTCCACTAATTGACTGAATAGTATACACATCCTTTGTAAATGGCTGTTTAACATATGCTATTCTCTAAATTAACAGATTCTCTGGCAAGGTGTATAACTGAAGTACGCTAATAGTCAACAAATAGTTACATTTCTTCGTCGCAGTTGAACGAAAGCTCAAATGTCCTGCACCAATTTTCTCGTTGTTGAGATGTACTGTAGATATAATGAAGAAATAAGACTTTGAACAAAGTAGTACAAGCTTTTCTTCCATTTCATTAAGCGCCTTTCAAAGGCTCTTGTTACTTCTGCCCATCCCATTGTTTACTCTAGCATGCTTTGACCTAATCAAATCACCCACACAATGTATCTCACACAACTATTCCTAACACCACAGGAAAACAACTGAAACCACGATACCATGTTCATTAAACTGTTCCAGATGTCATCAAATACCCTGCTGGAAATAAATGTAGATAGTTTGTAAAAGATAATTATGCCATATGGTAGGATATTTATCTGACACTTATAAACCGCACATCAACAAACTATGTGATTTATTGATCTTATTAAACCCCCTTGAGTCATACTTTAGGTGCCACGTTTACAATATATGCATGATTATTTACCGACAATAGACACAAAACGCTGTATGTAACTCAGCGGGACAGGCAGCATCTCTGGAGAGCAGGAATGTGTGACGTTTCGGGTTGAGACCCTTCTTCAGATTGATTACGGGTGACTGGCCACAATTCTGACTAGCAAGCTGCTCCAAAGTCTGACATCATTACCGATAGGGGGACGGGACGATGCCAAATAAGGTCCAATCAGGTAATTGTGCACAAGCCACTTAAAACATTGGCATTTCGTGAAAAGTGGGCATTTCCTGTGCTCTGCATACAGAAGACCAGTTCCCCATTTACGAGATACTTTGGTCTTCAGAGGGCCCAAGCATAACAAATGTGACCCTGATCTGTGTGTGGTTCTTAGATCCTTTGTATGTATGTGTTGTGCACTGGATTCTCTGAGGCATACGTTTTGGGTTAAGTAGGCATGTCTCCAAATAGTGGGCTAGGTATACAGGTAAAATTGTGCATACTTTTGAAAGATCAGGGGATTGAGGCCTACAGGGTTGTGGAACATAGGAGGAATTCAAGCCTGGCATAGGTCAGCCGTCTTGCATGGGGGGGCAGGCTTGAAGGGTCAAGTAGCCTACTCCCCTACTCCTGCACCTATTTTCTTGCATTCTTGTGAAAGGTTTAAGTGATCTTCTGTTATTGTTGTTAACGCCAATAGTACATTTAAATAACCTGTCTGCAGGGCAGTGTGGTAGTGAGTCAAACTGTACTATTTTATTTTGTCTACACATTTCAGCGGGTATTTTAGTTTACTTAATTTTAGAGATACAGTGCGGAAACAGACCCTTTGGCCCACCAAGTCCATGCCAACCAGCAATACCTGCATACTAACACTATACTACACACATTAGAGTCAATTTGCAATATTACCAAGCCAATTAACCTACAAACCTCTACATCTTTGGAGTGTGGGAGGAAACTGGAGCACCCGGAGAAAACGCAAGCAGATCACGGGGAGAATGTACAAACTCCGTACAGACAAGCACCTGTAGTCAGGATCGAACCAAGTTCTCCGGCACAGTAAGGCAGCAACTCTACTGCAGCGCCACCGTGCCACTCATATAGCAACTAATTTTTATCCAGAGACTGAGTGGCAGACCCTATCTGTCAAACAGTGAATTGGGTCCTTTGAGGCAATGATAATTACAAACAAGAAATGGATCATGAATGTCCATCAGGGAAGAGAGCTTGACACGTGGTTCAACATTATCATTGTACAATTTAATTGCCACAATGTGCTCGTACCTTTAATGGCCTTTCCTTTATAAACCAGCAATAGGTAAAAACATGCAAAAATCAGCAGAAGCACGTGAATTTACGATGATATCAATAATCAAGGGAGCAAAACTTAAGTGGTTAATTACTTCAAAATAACATTATATTGTGTTATTGAAGCAAACTCAACCTGTACTTGTACTGTAGACTAAATACAGGTTTTGTTCCAGGCTATCATTTTCTTCATTTTGAGTAATTGTTTGAGACAGCATGTTTATTAAAAATAATGGCACATTCTCTTATGATCATATTCCATGACTTGATTTAAAATATTACACAACCTCAAGTGCAAAGGTAATTGGTTTCACATCATTGCGTGTAACAGTGGAGTAGCCAATCTTAACTATGCTTTACCCGTTTAGTTTAACTTAAGAATTTAATGACAGTTGTAAATCATGAAAGCTTCAATTTAAGAGCTTATAAGATTGTCACAACTTTCAAGAATATTGTCCTGCAGTCGATCCCAGCGATCCATCATCATTACACATATTGATAAGCTTATACACATATAGATCGTATTTTGGGCAGATTTTGTGACAGTCTCATTATAAAGTGATGAACAAACCTGTGTTGGTTAATTCGATAGATCTGCGAACTATCAGGAATGCACAATTTTTCAAGTGATTAATAAAGAACAATAACAGTATATAACAAACAAATACAACTGCAGTTGCTGGAAACTGAAAACAAAAACAGAAATGCTGGAAGAACTCGGAGAGTCAAGCAGCGTCTGTGGAAAGAGAAAGTATATACAGGTCAACCACCGATTTTCTGGCACCCTTAGTTCCAGAGCATTGCCGTATTATTCATTTTTCCGGACCAACAGAGGTCATGGCCATATGGGGGGTTGCGATACAGGCCCATAAAGTCAGCTGTTGATATCGACTGTGGGAACGGATCTGCCGGCTCCGGCTGGGCCAGTGTTCCAGTGCCCCAGCCACACGGAGCAAATTTCACCTTCCGATTGGGTGGGGAGGTCCCAATGAGGTTGAGATTGGCTGCCTCACCTGCTCAAGATGCCACATATTCGGTTGACTTTCGGGGGGGGAATTCCAAGTGCGCTCTCGTAATTTTATCCGGTTTAAAGGAGGTGCCAGACCACCAGTTGCCAGAAAATCGTTGGTGGGTCTGAAGCACAAAAAATGTCTGCACATGTTGGCAACACTACCATCCTAACTTGGTAATTCCTTCACCAACGCTGGGTCAAAATCCTGGAACATCCTGCATTGTTGATAGACCCACACCCCAAGAGCTATAACAGTTCAAAGTCAATTAACAATGGGCAATTAAACACTGGCTCATCCTGCAAAGCCCACACCCCATGGATGGAAAATAAAAAATGATATTGACAAACGGTCCACCTCAGATGCAACTGAGCAGATAAAAGTCCCAGTGTTATACTTAGCAGTCGATGTCATTCAATAATGTTGAAGTGCAACAATTCGGAACAGTATCCTCGGTACTTAGATTCCCACATTAAGGGAAGGGGTTGGGCATCTAACTGATAGATCTCTCATCCCAGCCTTTGTTTGCCCAACAAAACACTTTGACTCACTTAAGGTGGCCAAATGAAAGGTTTGTTATATGGAGTTATATGGTTTGTTATATGGAGTGAGTGCAGATATGGCTAATGTTGTTAACCTGTACTTACAATTGAAATTCAGCACTATTTGCTTCTGCACTTTCAATAACATCTGCAAAGAACTTGCACATTTCACCTGTCATACCGCAGTGTGACTCTCCTTATGAGTAATTTACCACTCTTCTAAGTTTCATAATGTTTATGACATTTGAAATTACATCTTCTATACTCCCAGTGACAGATTTTACTTGGTATAAATTCCAGATCTACCTTTAAAGTCGATCCCCTTATTACCTTAAAAACTTTCAGTCTCAATCTTGAATTGACAAAATATCCAGGAAAAATAATGAAGGGTTTTGAAAAATATTGTCATTTTCTCTCAGCTATTCTGAAAGCAGGATGTATCCAGCCTTCTTTACGGCTCCAAGCGACACAGAAGCCAGTCTTTAGACAAGTTGATTCATTTCATGTCAAAACAAGGAATGTTATATATGTAGATGGATGCAGCAAGAGGGGGAAACTAGACAGCAGTCTACTTCCAGCTAGTCATTGTAGTTTAGCTGAAACACTGTCTATGACAAGAGCAAGGAATTGCAATGAATTAAGTTTCTCATTCAAAGAGCTGGCTCAGACACAAAAGGCTAAAGGCACTGCATGCAGCAAAGAGCCACAGAGTCGAACAGCACAGATTCAGGCCCTTTGGCCCATCACCGTCAATGCTGAACAAAAAGTATCCTTCCATTGCAATCCTATTTACCAACAGCTTCTCCGTAGGCTTCAAGCCTTTGAAGATTCAGGTTCACCAAGATGTTTCTTAAATGTTGTCACTGTATCTACATCCAACACCGCATCAGGCAGTGTGTTCCCTCTGGGTGAAAGGTTGTTTCCTCAGATCTCCTCTGAACCTTTTACTTTGCACCTGAAATCTATGCTCTCTGATCTCTGCAAAGGGAGAGATTCCTGACAATCTACCCTATTTACGCCTCTCGTAATTCTGAACATCTCATTTGCTTCTCCTGCTCCGGAGAAAACAAACCCACCCTACCTAGGTTCTCCTCATAACTGAAAAACTCCACCTCAGTCAATATCATGGTGTATCTCCTCCGCATAGAACAAAGCACATAGAACAATACGGCACAGGGACATGATGCCAAGTTAAATGTATCTGCACGACACCCCCTCTGGTTCAAGCACATTCTTCAGGTAGTCTGGAGACCAAAAACGCACACAATATTCCGGGTACGGCCTATCCATTGTTTTATAAAACATCATCTCCCTGCCCTTATTAGTTAGTTTAGTTTATTGTCGCATGCACCGAGGTACAGTGAAAAGCTTTTTTGTTGCATGCTGACCAGTCAGCGAAATACTATGCATGATTATAATGAAGCCATCCACAGTGTACAGATACAGGATGAAGGGAATAACGTTTAGTGCAAAACTCTGCGAATGAAGACAAACATCTTCATCATCATCTTATCCATCTGCACTATCACCTTTAGGAATTTTTGAACTTGTAGATTAAGGACCACTGCTACCAAGGGCTCTACATTTCATAATGTATGTCCTATCCTTATTTAAACCACTGATTTGCAACATCAGACCTCCAATTTCAAGTGGTAGTCTCTACCCCGTCTTTCCTGTGCCCACACCAGTGTACACCAATTTCTCCCATCTCCCACCTCCTCAGTCTGAAGAAGGATCTCGATCCAAAACATCACCCAGTCTTTCTCTCCAGAGATGCTGCCTGGCCCGCTGAGATACTCCAGCATTTTGTGTCTATCCCCAGTCACCCTGTTCCTTTCCCTCTTTCACACACTGACAGTGGCGGACTGGGTCTAAAAATATTGGTTGCCAGGAGACAAAGGGGGCCCACTTCATCAGGGGCCCACTTGATATAGGGGGCCCACTTCATCAGGGGCCCACTTGCCATCGGGCAAGCTGACACCCTGGCCAGTCCGCCACTGCACACTGATCTCACATCTACAATTCTCTCATTTCGCTTTTATTCCCTCCCCCCCACCCCTCTCCCTCCCATATCCACTTTGACCTATTTCCCTCTATCTGACTTTACATTCCACTGCTTTTCTCTCCTTATCTGACACTCCTTTGTCTCATTTGTCACTTACTCCCCCCATCTGCCACCCAAACCTCCCTCACCTGAAGATAGACACAAAAAGCTGGAGTAACTCAGCAGGTCAGCTAGCATCTCTGGAGAAAAAGAATAAGTGACGTTTTGGGTCAAGACCCTTCGTCAGAGATGCTGTCTGACCCGCTGAGTTACTCCAGCTTTTTGTGTCTATGTTCGGCTTAAACCAGCATCTGCAGTTCCTTCCTACACTACTTCCTCACCTGTAACAACGTATCACTTACCAGGCATATCATTTCTACCCTCCCACCCCCTTTACTACAATCAGTCTGAAGAAGGGTTCCCACCTAAAATGTCATCTATCCATTCCCTCCACAGATGCTGATCTTTCTAATACTCAAGGCGCTTAATGGTGCTTTAGTTGTCATATGTGCAACTGCACAGTGAAATATTTACACATGCAGGAACCGTTATGCTTTGGTGTCATTTCCAAAGTCCAAAGTCCAGTCCAGGTAGGCGCCAGGCTCCTGCAGGGCTTTCGTCCGTCGCCTGCAACCGGATTGGCCCACGAACCCCTTTCCCCACTCGGCCATCTTAGAGTCCCGGGGGAGCCTCGTGCAGCCGACCTTGTAGATGCTGGAGTCATTACCCTGGTTCACCCTCCAACCGACCCTTGCTCCTCACGTCCGATGTCTTCAGCAGCTCCCTCCTTATCGGTTCTCCGGTCTTCGGGGGGCGAGCAGGGTTCGGGCCCAGCGGCTTCCCTCGACATGCATGAGTGAGTTTTGCAGAGAGGCTCTGTCATCTTTATACTGGGTCACATCATGAGATAAGAGAGAACTACTCACTCATATTTCCTACCCCTACAAATGGCAATTTGGACCAATTCTGGATTAGCCTCAGGTATCTAATAAACCCTCTCCTACTCAGGTTGAGGTACAGAATTAGCCAGGACAGGGCTGAGGAATGTAGAGGTACTCCATCGGAAAGGTCTGCAAGACCTCCTGGAGAAAATTAACACAATTTTCCCACTCAGCCGCTCCCCATTTGACATGGTAGCATGGAAGCGAACCTGTGGAGGTGAATGGAACGGAGCCAGAAGCATCAGCAGGACTGCGAGGGCCCCAACAGGGATCAGGACCCTCACTGCTGGATGCGCTCATGTGTTCAAAGGGAGGCCAGGACGTTCAAAGTGGAACAGGGAGAGCTTGAAGGGATAGAATATCAAAGAAGATGGGGAGTAGGTCACGCTGACCAGAAGTGGTTTTGCTCACCGCTTTCCACTGAGTCACAGAATTCTGGATCAGGTTGAGGTGGAGCTGGTTACAAAACTGCTCCTGGACAGAGTGCAAGTGCCGGTATTGGCCCCATTTCATAGATCAGTGTTCTGTATGTTCACCGGGTACCTATGTATTTTACAATTGCAAGTTTTAAAAGGTATTTGGACAGGTATATGGATAGGAAAGAAGTATGTAGGCCAAAAACAGGAAAATGGGACTCATTTGGTTGGCTGAGATGAGATGGGCCAAAGGCCCTGTATTCATGCTGTGTACCTCCATGACACCATCTTTTTCTGCTCTGTTTTAATGACAAGGACTCTGTTACAAGATCAAATGTTCAATCCACATGTGCTGATCCACCAGGTCAAGCCACTATTCATGCTTGACAACCTACATAAATGGGAAATCAGCTGGGGCTTCTGCTTGTGATCAATATTTGGTGACACCTGTCGAGTGAACAAAAAATATTATCCCAACTCAGCATTTACATTGTCTGTAGCACACATCTGTCGGCAACAATCGTATGTTAAGAAGAATGGGCAGTCAGAGCTAGTACAAGAAGGCTTGTGGAAATTAAGCACAGTTTGAGACTGCATTCAAAGCAGTTATAAATACTCAACACTGCGAAAATTCACAGACTACTCAATATGTGGACGTTTGCGCAAGATGTTTAGCCATGTGGGAAAATACATTCAAATTTATTGCACAAAGTACAAGTCTTTAATAAAATCTGCCCCAATCACAAGGCTGGCGCTTAAATCTCAAGTGTTGATTACATTGCAGTTGACATTTCCATTTCCTAAATTTAGTGGCAATTTCTGTTGAATTATTGGTAACTATGTTGTGAACCCCAGCCTGCAGTAAAACTGAATACACTGATCTAATTCCAGTCACTTAAAACTGTCTCTTGTTTGGCAGTCGATTAACTCTACCCGGTGTATCTTGATATGTCTGTTAAAATGAGTAATCATACATCATAATAACCCTGGAAATATTGGAGAACAATTTGAACGAGATGCTGGAAGAATTGTTTGCTGCCTGATGGTTATTTGTATGACAGTCATAACCCCCACAGTGCATTGGCAGCTGGTTCCAAATTTTCTGCAGATCATTTACCAGAGCTACTTTAACACAGCCATTGCATTAACATATTATTCCCAGGTTCCAAAAAAAAATAGGCTGAGGCTGTAAAAGAGCATCATCTAATTCCATTGCCAGTAATTAACTATACATTACATTGATGACCATTATTGAGGGATTGGACACGCTAGATGCAGGAAACATGTTCCCGATGTTGGGGGAGTCCAGAACCAGGGGCCACAGTTTCAGAGTAAGGGGTAGGCCATTTAGAGCTCTAATGAGGAAAAACATTTTCACCCAGAGAGTTGGTGAATCTCTGGAACTCTCTGCCACAGAGGGTAGTCGAGGCCAGTTCATTGGCTATATTTAAGAGGGAGTTAGATGTGGCCCTTGTGGCTAAGGGGATCAGAGGGTATGGAGAGAAGGCAGGTACGGGATACTGAGTTGGATGATCAGCCATGATCATATTGAATGGCGGTGCAGGCTCGAAGGGCCGAATGGCCTACTCCTGCACCTAATTTCTATGTTTCTATTTGTGGAATTCTCTGCCTCAGAAGGCAGTGGAGGCCAATTCACTGGATGCATTCAAAAGAGAGTTAGATCGAGCTCTTAGGGCTAGCAGAATCAAGGGATATGGGGAGAAGGCAGGAATGGGGTACTGATTGTGGATGATCAGCCACGATCACATTGAATGGCGGTGCTGGCTCGAAGGGCCGAATGGCTTACTCCTGCACCTATTGTCTATATATCTATGATGCATTCTGGAATAGATTGCACAGAACAAAGGAAGAAGAAAGTGGATTACAGGCACAAGATATGGGATATTTGCTAACTGCACAATGTGGTAAGGTGGACAACGGTGAAATTCACTTCCATTTACTTCAATGGAACTGAATTTATTTCCTCTACTTTGTAACATCACATTTTAAACACGTACGGCTGAGGATAAATTTCTACCGAACATGATGGTCCGTAAGGGTTGTCAGGAACAGAATATTCCCTGCTGAAAGAAAGAAGTCCGATATTACTGGAGATTGTTGCATAAATGTAGGTCTGGCTGCTGGGTTTATTGCTGCAGCAATTTAATGACCTCGTAAAAGGCAAATTCCTTATGAGCATTTTGTAAAACCCTCTCAATCAGCCCTTTTAAATGCCTGCTAAAAGCTCCCTCCAAACATTAATTCACCTTTTGGGTACTTGGTCCATTGTGGGCTGGGTGATAACGAGTGAAACATTCAGTGAAACTCAGTTTCCTAAAGAATGAGGACATCTCGGGTCCATTTCCACACTGACCTTTCTGTCCTGGGCCTCCTCCATTGTCAGTGTGAGGCCAAACGCCGATTGGAGGAACAGCACCTCATATTTTGCTTGGGCAGCTTACAACCTAGCAGTATGAACATTGATTTCTCTAACTTCAAGTAACCCCTGCATCCCCTCTCTGCCACTCCCCCACCCTAGGCGTCATACTAGTTTCACTGTCGTTTTGTTGAGATTCAACGTCTGTTTAACTTGTTATGACCTAGCCCACAGCCAACAATGGACCATTGTGGGCTCCACCTTTCCTTGGTCATCGTTACATTTTCAGATTCAGATTCAGATTCAACTTTAATTGTCATTGTCAGTGTACAGTACAGAGACAACGAAATGCAGTTAGCATCTCCCTGGAAAAGCGACATAGAATATGATTTCAATAAATAAATCTATTTACATGCATACAGTCATAGTGTTTTTCTTGTGGGAGGTGTGTCCGGGGGGGGGGGGGGTGATTGGCAGTCACCGAGGTACATTGTTGAGTAGTGTGACAGCTGCAGGGAAGAAGCTGTTCCTGGACCTGCTGGTCCGGCAACGGAGAGACCTGTAGTGCCTCCCGGTTGGTAGGAGGGTAAACAGTCCATGGTTGGGGTGAGAGCAGTCCTTGGCGATGCTGAGCGCCCTTCGCAGACAACGCTTGCTTTGGACGGACTCAATGGAGGGGAGCGAGGAACCGGTGATGCATTGGCCAATTTTCACCACCCTCTGCAGTGCTTTCCGGTCGGAGACAGAGCAGTTGCCATACCACACTGTGATACAGTTGGTAAGGATGCTCTCGATGGTGCAGCGGTAGAAGTTCACCAGAATCTGAGGAGACAGATGGACCTTCTTCAGTCTCCTCAGGAAGAAGAGACGCTAATGAGCCTTCTTGATCAGAGTTGAGGTATTGTGGGTCCAAGAGAGGTCATTGGAGATTTTGACCCCCAGGAGCCTGAAGCTGGAAACACGTTCCACCTCTGTCCCATTGATGTGGATGGGGGTGTGCGTGCCGCCCCTAGACTTCCTGAAGTCTACAATGAGCTCCTTGGTCTTCTTGGAGTTAAGCATATCTTTCATTCATTTGTTCCATATCTCTCTATATCACCTATATCTGTTCCCCTGACGTGCAGTCTGAAGAAGGGTCTCGACCCGGAATGTCACCTATTCCTTTTCTCCAGAGATGCTGCCTGACCCGCTGAGTTACTCCAGCTTTTTGTGTCTATCTTTGTTAAATAGATTTATCATGTTTAGATTCCAAGGCATAACTAGCAAAAGTTAAAATAAACCTGGGGGGGTGTCATAAACCAGGCTAAAGACAATAATCCTGAGATACGGGTTAATTATGAAATAGGATGTTTTTTTAATTAATTAAGGGGTAACTTAAAGGTTACTCTGAGAGCAAAAAAATAAGGATGTCAATTTTGTTTAGAGTATTGTCATGTGTACCAAGATACAGTGAAAAGCTTTTGTTGCATGCTAACCAGTCAATACTTGATTACAATCGAGCCAATTACAGTGTCTAAATGATTACAAACAAACATTAATAACATGTTAAATATTTAAAGAATGTAATATTCCCATGTAGCCATTGAAACACAGAGTATAAGATGCCATGGGTGCGGCGAATCTTTGAAACACTTTGGGTTCTCTCAAAGTATTTTCCAGTGCATACTGTTAAGGCCTTGAATAAACCAACTTGTTTGAAAAACTCATCACTGCTGGATGTTCTTTGTGTCTGTTCCTATCTGAGCTGTATTTAAGAGGGCAACTGGGTCCTGTGTGTAAGCTAGTTTCAGGGTACAGGTTAAACACAAAATTCAATCCAACACCAGATATTTATTTCCTATTCTATTCAATTTTTGTTCCACCAAATGCAAATGCTATTAGTTTGCTCTTGATTCTGCGCCTTTCACCATGATCTGATCCTCTCACCAGAAAAGAATTTAATTAATAATGTTGACGCTGATTTTTCTGTTGTTGCAATTATCTCAGTATTTGCAGTTCTCACTATTTTAGGTCTGGCACAACTCCAGCAAAGCTAATTGCCACTACTATGCAGATTGGTTCCCATTTCAGCAGTACTGTGTTCACCATCTTACAATTACTGTGTATCTGAACAATAGTAACATCAATTAGTCATTCTGTTTCAAAATCACAATTAGCAAACAGTGGTTAAAAGATGCCATTAGTGAAATATTATATAATCTTTAGTGAAGAACAGAATCCCTTAACAGTGAAACCAACTTAGAAAGAAGTCGGTTTCTTTCTGTGATTCTGTGATTCTAAAAATCATGGTTTTGTGATTCTAAAATCATGTGTTTCTAAAAATCATGTTTTTGATTGTGATTCTAAAAATCACTGTGATTCTAAAAATCATGTTTTTAATTGTGATTCTATAAAATAACTGTGATTCTAAAAATCATGTTTTTCTAAGTGAAGAGGGTGCAAGAGGGTGCCAATTGAATTCAGGTGAATTGCAGAAGGAACTCTTGATAAACAAGGGCAGGTGGAGTTAGAGAAGATGAAATCTCTGAGTCAGTCAGCTTTCTGCATTCTGTGCTCAACACTTAGTGATATCTTCTTCGTCTTGCGTATGGCGTGCACAGCCTAAAGTTGTAGGACAACTTGTTCTATTTGATCTTATTTGATTGTGCACGCCGGGTTGATTGCATTCATCGAAACAGGGTGGACCACGTGAAGGTTGCAATCTTCCACCCCACTTCGTGATATGAAGCACCAACATCCAGTAGATAATACCTTTGTACACCAATAAATATGTTAGATTATTTCAAGTTGTGGAATCTTATTTGTTAATGAGATTGCCAGACTGAAATCTCTGTCTGAATCACATATGCCAAGCCATATGCTCTGACAATGGATACTGAACAAAGATTCGAAAAGAACATACTTCTTTCTACTAATAATGTTTTCTGTTTATTCTTATGGTATATAAATTCCCTTAAAAAAAATAGTACTTTCAATTGGGTGGCATGGTGGCGCAGTGGTAGAGTTGTTGCCTTACAGAGCTTACAGCGCCAGAGATCCGGGTTCGATCCTGGTCTCGTGTGCTTGAGTTTTTACATTCTCCCCGTGACTGCGTGGGTTTTCTCCGAGAACTTTGCTTTCCTCCCACACTCCAAAGCCTTACAGGTTTGTAGGTTAATTAGCTTGGTAATTTAAAAAAAATTTTTTGTAGGATAGTGTTAATGTGCGGGGATCGCTGGTCGGTGCGGTCTCAATGGGTCGAAGGGCCTGTTTATATCACTTATGCCCCTGTCCCACTTAGGAAACCTGAACGGACACCTCTGGAGACTTTGCACCCCACCCAAGTGCGGTTCCCGGAGGTTGCAGGTGGTTGCCGGAGGTTGCAAGAAGTGGAAGCAGGTAGGGAGACTGGCAAAAACCTCCGGGAACCGCACGGAAACCTTGGGTGGGGCGCAAAGTCTCCAGAGGTTTCCGTTCAGGTTTCCTAAGTGGGGCTGGGGCAGGGGCATAAGATGGTTAAACATCACATCCCAATCTTGTTGACTTGGTTGCAGTGATTTTTGAATTATGAATAGTTGTATTGTTTCAGGATGATGTGCTTGTTTGGCCTACTGATATCTATTGGTGTTAGTGGCCTATTTAGTTGGTGCCTAATGTTGGTGTTACAGATGTTGGTGCTGCAGATGTTGGAGTTGCTGATGATAGTGTTACAGATGTTTCTGCTGATGTTGGTGATGTTGCAGATGTCACTGCTGATATTATCGGTGTGGCTGGCGATAATTCCTGTTCCAGCTCTGTTATATATGTTGCTAATGACCCAACTTTCTCCTGGGAATCCTTGGTCCATAACCACTCAAAGTGGAGAAAAAGCATTCCCAATGTTATTGAGAACCTCAGGTCCATGCAGGTGTGGTGCAAGAAGCTCACCACTTCGCACATGGTACATATCCTCTATTCCCTACCTGTTCAGGTGTCTATCTAAATCTTTCTTAAACATGGCTACCTTATCTTATTCTGCCTCTTCATCTCTCAAACATTCCAGAAAATTACCACTCTCAGTGTAAAAATCACTCGATTCATAAATCTCCTTTAAACATTTTTCCCCAGTCATCTTAAATCTATGGCCTCCATAGCATTTTACATTTCCATCCTCGGAAAAAGGCTCAACCTCTATGCCCCTCATAATTTTATCTGGTCACGTTCCCTCACCCCTCTCAGCTTCCAACACTCCAGAGAAAGCTTTTCACGTTTGTCCATCCTCTCCTTATAGCTAATGCTCTCCAATCCAGACAACGTCCTGATGAACTTCTTTTGCACCTTCTCCAAAATCTCCCCATCCTTTCCACAATGCGGCGATCAGAACTGCACGCAATACTCCAAATGTGGCCAAACTTAATTTTTATACTGAACATAGACATAAAGTGCTGGATTAGCTCAGCGGGTTAGGCAGCATCGCTGAAGAAAAAGGATGGGTGATGTTTCGGCTCGGGACCCTTCTTCAGACATTGAATAACATCCAGACACTGCCAACTTTAATACTCGTTGCCTCAAGTGACAAAGGCAAGCATGGCGAACATCTTCTGTACCACCCAGTCAATGTGTGATGCCACTTTTAAGGGACCTGCACCTTAAGATCCCTCTCTACATCAATGCTCCTCAGGGTCCTGCCTTTTACTGTATACTTTCCTCTTGCATTTGCCTTCCCAACCTCACCCATGTGTGGATTAAACTCCACCTGCCATTTCTCTGCACAAATTTCCAACTGTTCCGAACAGACCAAGTCTGCTGAAGCACTTCCCCTGGGAGCAATGATTATATTACAACTTTGAGCCAATCTGAGCCCCAATATGAAATCTGTACCATGGCAGAAAAGATTATTAACGGAACTGCAAGATGCCATCATTAATACATTTATTTTCTAATCTAACAGGAACTAAGTCTAACTTCCAGCTGATAAGTTATTCAAAGGATTGAAGACTGACTGCAATTTGCCTGTAATTTTGAAATGATTTTTTTTTTATACTTGGACAGCTTATGTTCCCAAGGTGTCCAGGAAGACAAGCTCAAAAATAGCTTTTGGCAGGAACTCATTTGCAATATCATAATTTCCAGTCCTTTTACCAGTAGATAACGCCTATAATTTCCTCATTAAATAAATCCTAACCTTAAACATTACTTCCTCTGTGAAAACATTGCATAATTTCCTTTTGTACAGACTTTTAGTCATTCATGGTCCAAAGTCGACAATGCTGACAGCGGCTGCATTGAGAATGCAAAAGTGGACATTATGGACCTATTGCGGCACAGTGGTGCAGTTGTAGAGTTGGTTCCTCACAGCGCCTGGGTTTGATCCCAACTATGGGTGCTGTCTGTATAGAGTTTGCATGTTCTCCCTGTGACCTCTGGGTTTTCTCTGGGTGCTCCAGTTTCCTCCCACTTTCCAAAGACGTGCAGGTTAGTCGGGATAGAACTAGTGAACGAGTGATCACTGGTCAGCATGCACTCATTGGGCCGAAGGGCATGTTTTCATACAGTATCTCTAAACTAAATTAAATATGATTACACAATCGAACAAGGACCATTGATTCAAAATGCAACTTCAGTTGCATTGTTAAGGTTATCGTTTTAGAGGTCAAATGCCGAGGTGAGTGCATTATTTTCACCTTGAATATAGCAGATCATGTTCTAGTTGCACCAATGGAGAGGTTAAGAAGGTGCAAATTGTTTTCAAGTAGAGATATAAAAATTCCTTTAAAAAATGGATAAAATCAGGCAACTATCCAGATGAAGATATGGAGCTGTACGATTTATAAACAATGAGTTGTTAACTGGATACAAATGGATTAAATGGGGCACAAGTTTTTTGCATCAAGTCTGTTGAGCAGGCAGATTTTAGCAGAGCTGCACAATGAACATTCTGGCATTCTGAGCAAGAAATGCTTAACCTTCTCCGATGGCTCAGGCCCTCGAGTCCGGGAAAAATCCTCATAAAATTTTCTCTGCACCATCCAGTTTAACATCTTTCCTACAACAGGGTGACCAACACAGAACACAATACTCCAAATGTGTATTCTCACCATTGTCTTGCACAACTGTAACATATTCTCCTAACTTCTACACTCAAGGGTGGCACAATGGCGCAGCGGGAGAGTTGATGCCTCACAGCGCTTACAGCGCTAGGGACGCAGGTTCGACTACAGGTGCTGTCTGTACGGAGTTTGCACTTTCTCCCCGTGACCGTGTGGGTTTTCTCCGAGATCTTCGGTTTCCTCCCACACTACAAAGACGTACAGGTTTGTAGGTTAATTGGCTACTTGGTGTAAGTGAAAATTATCCCTAGTGTGTGTAGATAGTGTTAATGTGCGGGATCGCTGGTCGGTGCGGACTTGGTGGGCCAAAGGGCCTGTTTCAGCTTTGTATCTCTAAACCAAACTAAACTAAATTCTGGATTGATGAAGGCCAATGGATAAAGGCAGGTTCATGAATCCTTACCTTCTCCTTCCTGAGTCAACAATCAGCTCCTTGCTTTAGCTAATGTTGAGGTCAAGATTGTTGCTATGACTTGTGATTGGCAGCATGCATTAGAAAAAAATGCCAATTCCGACCAAGCCTCTGCAACATTCGTTTCATCGGCAAAGAAATAAAGATGAGGAGATTCTGCAGTTGAATAAGAATCGGTCTTTTTCTCCCTGAGCTTGGAGCAAAACAATGCCTGCAACTGCAATAACATTTTTCATCAATTGTGGGAGCAACTGAAGGCTGATTTCAACATCTATCAAAGTGTGCCTCAGGTTCTGATATTACTGCTTAATGCAAGATTTTGAAAGGGCAAATGGATACAGAACTTTAGTGGATCTTTTTGCAAGATTTTGTCCTCAAGTTATGGTTGTTTAATCAAGAATATTAATATCAGCCCCAATGCTCACCTGGGTGTATATTATTGATCTCGGCCTTCAGCGAGTAATTTCCTAGTATTTGCTCACCTTCTTGCAGGTGTTTGTATGGGAGAGCAGGATGGGATTGACAGTGTGTGTAGGTCACGCCCTGTGTTACGGTACAATCTTGAATGCATGATGGGAACAACTGAGTTTTTCACCCTTGTTATACTTGTGGCTTCATGCTAAAGGTTCCAATCAGAAACTTTTTTACTGATCGACACCTTAGTCCACTCCTGGCAAGTTAGTCTTCACTACCAAAGAATTATTTTTTACATTACTTGGCAATTAGTCCATGAAGCCAATTCTCTATCCTGTGAACTCCTGTGAACTCTTGTTAACTACAATTACCGCAGTGGTAATTGTACATTTGACCAGGTATCATGTCACTGAAAAACTAACATCTTTTCCCATGCACTACACAATGGAAAAACTGCATATGTTAATCGAGCACAGAATTATTAATTTTACACCAACTTAAAAGCAAGCATGTTAATGTTGTGATACTTTGCTCACGCGGATAATTAATTTGGAATATCAGCCGCACAATCACTTATGCACATGGTTTAATTCACCAAAATGGATCAAAGTCACCATCACAATGGCCACTGAAACAAATAAAGCACAATGCCTGTTTTGCCACAATAAAAACAGAAAATTCTGTAAACATGCAAGGCCGCAGCCGTGGAAAGGGAAATAGTGAATATTTCAGGTCCAAGACCTTCTTTCCACCTTATGGATCACTGCTGTCTGTTCTGGTTCAAAATAGCAATAAATTATGAGGAAAGGCTTGCATTTAATTGCATAATTAAGGGTCTCAGGTCATCCAGAATACTTTGCTGGAATGACTTAGCAGATCAGGCAGCATCTCTTGAAAACATGGATAAGTGACGTTTCTGGTTGGGACCCTTCAGAATGTGTTTTCCGGAGTGGAAGCCTGTCATCAGCGGTGGGCCCATTGCTGTTTGTGGGTTATATCAACGATTTGGATGAGGATGTACAAGGCATGATTAGCAGGTTTGCAGATGACACTAAAGTGGGTGGTGTTATAGATAGCGAAGACTGTTACCAACAATTACAACATTCTATGCCTTCAGCTGCATAGGTTCTATAATTCAAATTTGCTGCTTCTCTCACTCATTCTCGAATTATAACACCTTGGCCAAGATATCAACTGCTTGTCCTAACATCTCTTATCTACGCTTACGTCTCATGCTTTGAGAACTCTGCTGCGAAGCACCTCAGTTAAAACCATTACATCACTGCACTGGTGAAATTACTCTGAAAAACACAGGTAGGAATTGGTGAAAAACAAAATTCGAAGAAACATTAAAAAATGAATTATTTCCTCCCCCAATGAAAAGGATGTTTCAAATAATAAAATGAGTAAACTAATAAACACACACATTGAAATTAGTCAAACAGTTAAATTATCATTTTATTCCAAATGTGGCGATGACAAGGTTAACGTGCTGGAGCAAGCAATCTAACACATCTGCACAAACATAGTGAAGGCAGAATCTGCAATGAAATATACATCTCCGCAACATCGCCAAACTCAGACCCTCTCTCACACCGCCTGCTGCTGAAAGACTCATCCATGCCTTCATCTCCTCCCGACTGGACTATTGCAACTCACTTCTCCTTGGCATCAGCTCCACCTACATCAACCGACTCCAACTGGTCCAGAACGCAGCCGCCAGACTCATCACCCTCACCAAATCCTGGCATCACATCACTCCAGTCCTAAAAAAACTTCACTGGCTTCCCATTTCCCACCGGATCACCTACAAAATCCTGGTCCTCACCTACAAAGCCCTCCACCATCTGGCCCCCCCATATCTCACTGACCTCCTCTCCCCCTACCAATCCTCACGGTCCCTCAGATCCACATCAGCCGGTCTCCTCTCCATCCACAAGTCCAACCTCCGCAGTTTTGGGGACAGAGCCTTCTCCAGGGCAGCTCCCAGGCTCTGGAACTCCCTCCCCCAACTGATCCGCAATTCCGTGTCCCTCACCATCTTCCAGTCCCGCCTCAAGACCCATCTCTTCACCTCTGCCTATCCTTAGCCCCACGTCCCCGTCCCTTTTCATCTGTGCATTAATTGCCTCATACTGTGTTTTGTATTGAATTCTGTCTTTACTTTGTGTACTAGTCATGTCTCTACTATTTATTTCATTCCCCTTACATGTTTTTCCTCTACATGCTCAATTTTTGTAAGGTGTCCTTGAGACTCTTGAAAGGCGCCCATAAATAAAATTTATTATTATTATTATTATCTTTATCCAGTAATTTTCACTCCCATTGGTTTTCACTGGAGAAAAAAAATGTTGTTAATAATTCTCTCATTCCAAGTGCTAGGGTGGAAAGATGAATAAAATGGGCTATGGCATTTAATGTCTTCTCAACGCTGAAGTTTTCTTCCCAGGATGGCATTACAAGAAATACACGTGTAAAAATGTGGTCACTTCTAGCACGGTGGCACAGCAGTGGAGTTGCTGCCTTGCAGCGCTTGCAGCACCAGCGACCGAGGTTCGATCCCTAATACGGGTGCTGTCTGTACGGAGTTTGCACGTTCTCCCCGTGACCTCGTGGGTTTTCTCCGAGATCTACAGTTTCCTCCCACACTACAAAGACGTACAGGTTTGTAGGTTTTTTGGCTTGGTATTAGTGTCAATTGTCCCTAGGATAGTGTTGATGTGCAGGGATCGCTGGTCAGTGTGGACTTGATGGGCCGAAAGGCCTGTTACCGCACTGTATTTCTAAACTAAACTATGAAGATTGATACAAAATGTTATGAAAGGTAACGATGGAATAAATGAGCCAAAACAGAAACAAAGCAGGAACGAACAGATAGTTTCCTAGGTGGCACTGGGATAAGATCTTAAATCCCAGCTATTCACAATATATAATCAATGGTTTGGATGTAAAATAGAAACAGAAAATGTGGGAAACTCTCATCCGATCAGCAGCATCTGTGGAAGGAGCAACAGTTAACATTTCTGCTGAAGATTCTTCGTTAAAACTTGGAAATTGAAAACAAGTTGGTTTTAATTTGCAGAGGGGGTTATAAGAGGGATCAAAGGAAAAAGGGAGGGTTTGTGATTAAGGCAAAGTTGGATGCCATGCAGACGTGTGGCTGTGGAAGTGACGTTTGGTCAAAACCTTATCAAAGACGAGAAGGGAACAAGAAATCAGGCAAAGAGACGGACAGTTATGGTATTGGAGAGCAGTGTTTTAAGTTTGGCATTCCTGGAAGTGAAGTAGCAGTTATTTCAACAGTAAATTTAAACCAAAAATCTCCAGATAATTCCTGGTATGGCAGGACTGAAGTACGAAGAGAGATTGGGTCAGTGAGTCCTATAATCGCTGAGGTTTAGATGAATGAGAGGAATCTCATTGAAATCTATAAAATGTTAACAGGGCGGCACATTTTTATTAATTTGCCCTCAGGAAATGAATTACATTTTTTCCCTCGAAACAATGCTTCTGATTAATGGTGATTTTTTCTCATCCAGGCTGCTGGGTTATGAACACTGCATGAATCTTTTCATAAAAGACTATGAGTTTACAATCCGCTAAAGGCAACAATAAATAGAAAATGGAACTGCCCAGAAAATTGTGGAAAAAATTAACTGTCTGGCTCCCAAATCTTAAAAATGGTGTTTGATGGTAGCTTCATGTAGGCGTTTATAGAGTTGGACAAGTTTCATATGTTGCAGAAATTTACCAGTTCCTTTGAGCAGCAATAATCCACGTTCACCCAAATGATTTAATGCGCCAATAGCTGTGGGATTCAAGAGCAAAGACCTAATGCAGCAGTGTTCCTGGTGGATTTCGTTGTCACAATTATCGTAGATTGCACTAATTTCATGTGGTTCACATCTGCCCAGCAGCATGGTTAAATTGTTTTGCCATTGCATTATGAGATACAGCTGACAAAAACAGTTCTCTGAACCTCAGCCTTGTGTAATGTTAGGATTGTAATTGTAACTGGCACTTGCTTAGATGGGGCATCTTACAGACAATAGACAGTAGACAATAGGTGCAGGAGTAGGCCATTCGGCCCTTTGAGCCAGCACCGCCATTCACTCTGATCACGGCTGATCATCCACACTCAGTACCCCGTTCCTGCCTTTTCCCCATATCCCTTGACTCCGCTATTTTTAAGAGCTCCATCCAACTCTCTCGTGAAGGCATACAGAGAATTGGCTTCCACTGCCTTCTGAGGCAGAGAATTCACAATCCTCTGTGTGAAAAAGGTTTTCCTCATCTCCATTCTAAGTGGCTTACCCCTTATTCTTAAACTGTGGCCTCTGGTTCTGGACTCCACCAACATCGGGAACATGTTTCCTGCGTCTAGCATCTCCAAACCCTTAATAATCTTATATGTTTCAATAGGATATCCTCTCATCCTTCTGAATTCCAGAGTATACAAGCCCAGCTGCTCCATTCTATTAACATATGACAGTCCCGCCATCCCGGGAATTAACCTCGTGAACCTATGCGGCACTGCCATGCATCTGCCCACTCACCCAACCTGTCCAAGTCACCCTGCATTCTCATAGCATCCTCCTCACAGTTCACACTGCCTCCCAGCTTTGTGTCATCTGCAAATTTGCTAATGTTACTTTTGATCAACATTGATCGACATCTTGATCGACATTGATGAGTTGAGATAGTCCCTTCTTCAGACTCAGCTCTGCTACCTAACCTGCTGAGTTGTAAGCCAGCATCTGCAGTTATACTCAGTGGTTGAACCTTTATAGTACTCTTGGGTCATGAGTTCCAAAGATTCACTACCTATTTGGTGAAGAAATGTCTTGCAATACTAATGTTTTGAGACTGATTACCAGTTCTAGACACTCCTAAAGGGTAAACATCATCCTTGCAGTTACCCTGTGAAGCCCAGAAGAATGTTCAATGCTTCAATACCTCTCAGTTTTCTAAACTCCACAAACCATGGGGCTAGCCCGCTTAATCTCTTCTCACGTGGCTAACCTGCAAACCCAGGAATTAATCTGGACACCTTCACTGCACTCCTTCCAATGCAACTATATCACTGGTGACTAGGAATGAGGCCTGTTGCATTTCCAACACTGGATCAAAAACGTGGCTCTGCTGCTCTCTACTGGCCACTTACTATATGGCTATTATAATTAAATGGCTTCCATGCTGTTGCTTCATTGCACACAGAGTGCTGAGAGCACTTCCACAGTCAATGCCACATCCAAGGAAGAGCATGGGGCAGATTTGGCATCCTGTGTTTCCACTGATTCACAACCCAATTCTCCACGACACTCTCAATAGACAAATCTGCATGGGTTACCAACAAGGGTGCGTAATGTTGGTCTCTTTGGTGAGCATTCATCCTTTCGGGTATGGTAGCGAGGTACAATGAAACTGATTTTTGTATACAGCTCAGTACAAGTATCACCATACAAAAGCACAGATCCATATTTGATAAGCATCTCAGATACAGTACGTGTGTAGCAGTGGTACACTGAGAGTATACCGAGTCGACAGTTTGGCGCCATGTTCAAGTCCCATTTGTCGTAAGTGCAGGGATCTTGATCTGACCATGAAGGTCCGTTGTGCTGGCAGCATCGCAGGGTTCGCCTGTCCAAGCATGGCCGTGGTGCCCTCTGCCTTTGCTCCATCACTGTAGGTGACGTGCGGCCCACGTGCTCGGCCTCTTGGAGCGGCGCCCGGTCCAGCTGAGCTCCAGGCAGTTGCAGGGCCTCCAGCTGCCCACTCCCCCGTCGAGGCACTGCACTCCCTCCTGCAGCCGGTCTGCTTACCGGCCCTCCAGGTGGGTCCCCGTGAGTCCTCAATCCGCAGCAGACGAGCCGGGCCTTCCGGGTAGGTTCCAGTCTGCGGCGTAGTTCCTTCGTCTGTTGCGAGCAAATCTCCATTCTCCAGCAGGCGAGCTGGACCTTCCGGGCAGGTCCTCAGTCTATGGGCCGCGGCGCTCCCTGGGATACTCCCACCACGTGGCCTCTCCTCGCTCTACTGGTGGCCAGGCCCAGTCCACGTCGGGTCCGTGCCCAGCCCAGTGCGGCTGCGCAGTACACGTTGGGAGCTCCCTTTGCGCTGGTGCAGTGCTTGCTTGCTCCCTTCCTATTTCTTTTGGAGATACAGCATGAAAATAGGTCCTTAGGGCTATAGAGTCCATGCCGACCATCATTCACAGTAGTTCTATGTTATCCCACTTTATAACAATAGGTGAACACATGGTTTTTTGATATTTATAATGATAGTATATATTGATCAGTTTGCTTACCATTGGAACAGGTCCACAGCAGCCTCCATCTCCCTAGCCCTAAACTCATCTCTGGAACACATACACAACAAGGACTCCCATTTATCAAATATAGCTCCAGCTTCAACACCATAATCCCATCAAAACTCACCTCCAAACTCCTGGATTTAGGAATCAGCACTACCACTGGATTCTTAACTTTCTGACTCGCAGACCGCAGTGAGGACAAGTGACAACACCTCCTCCACAATAACTCTCAACACCGATAGCACGCAAGGATGCATTCTCAGTCCTCAACTCTACTCCCTTTACACTCCCAACTGTTTGGCTAATTTTGACTCTAACACCATCCACGACTTTGCAGAGAACACCATTGTGGTGGGCTGATCACGAACGATGAGGAGATGGAGTACAGGAAGGAGATAGAGAATTTAGTAACATGGTATCAGGGAAATTAACTTCTCCCTTAATGTCAGCAAGATGAAGGAGCTGGTTATTGATTTCAGGAAGTATGATGGAGTATATGCCCCAATCAGCATCAATGGTGCGGAAACAAATATGGTTGAGAGCTTCAAGTGTTTTGGCGTTAATATTACAAATGATCTGTCAATCACAGCTTGGTTTGAGAACAGCTCTGCTCAAGACCGCAGGAAATTGTAGCCCGGTCCATCACACAGATTAGACTTTCCACAATTGACTCCATCTACACCTCACGCTGCCTTGGAAAAGCAACCAACCTAATAAAAGACTCTTTCCAGTTTAGTTTAGTTTAGTTTAGAAATACAGCATGGAAACAGGCCATTTGGCCCACTGATTCCACGCCAATAATCGATCACCCATTCATACTAGTAATATGCTATCCCACTTTCTCATCCACTCCCTACACACTAGGGGCAATTTACAGAGGCCAATTAACCTTCAAACCCAAATGTCTTTGGGACATGGAAAGAAACTAGATCAATCCTTTTTTTTAAATAGTGAGAACTTCAATAATCATCCGTGAGATATCGGTTTAATGTCCAAAAGGCAGTTCCTCAGCCAGATTAGCATAACCACAGTACTTAATTGTAACGACAGCTTAGATTTAGTGGTCTAGTTTTAGAATGGAGCTCCAAACCACACTCTGAATATGCCCACAACTACGTTGAGGTTGCCATTTACATGGCAGACTCAGGTTTTTCAATTGCTTTTGCCACTAAGAGCATGTATCGTGCCTTCTACCACTGCAAGCAGATGGCAAACTGCACTTCTAGTCATAACATGAAGCTGTTTCCTTAAGAAGCCGTTAATACCTTCTGCCCCACTGTGTCATCAACCTGGCAACATCTTAACTGTGTAGATAAATATCAATGCTAACTTTAAGAAATCCCACTGTTAGTGATCATATCTCTTATTCCATTTCAACGGTGCATCCTTTCAGTCCTTCAGAACTTCTTCCCAAACCAATGCTATTTGCATTCTGCAAGTAAAACAATGGGGGTGCTTCCCACTAAATACAATAAAACTGCCTGGAAAAGAGAACAGCAGTATGTTATCTAAGTTGGTTATTAATGGCAATTAGGAGCAAATTCAGCAAAAATAAAAGTTCAAGTGTGTATTTATATCACATTTTCAAAAGCACTTTTACAGCCGATGGAGCATAATCATTGTTGTGTTGTCAAAAACCACCTCAGGCCGCCTCTCACATACAAAAAGCATGATAAAAAGCAGACAGGCTTTGTCCTGCCTCTCCTCTCTTTCAGATCTCATTCGCCCTCCCCCCCCCCCCCCTCCCCAAATCAATCTGAAGAAAGGAAGGGCCCTAACCCAAAATGTCACCTATCCACATTCTCCAGAGATGCTGCTTGATTCCCTTAGTTACTCCAGCACTTATTCTTTTGATCCGGAAGTGGCGGCGCTGGTGAACGGCTGCGGCTCGCCTGCAGTCCGTTTGTTTTTACTTTTTTGTGTTGTTTTTTTCGTTTTGTCCAGCTAAGTTTTTGGTTCTTTAGGTTGTGTTTATGTGTGTGGGGGGGGGGGGGGTTGAAACAGGACTTGCTGTCTCTCCCTTCTCTGCCTCCGTCTGCACTGAGGCCTAATGACGGAGCTGGCGACCTCGAGGCTCCGGAGGCAGAGCCAGTCAGGACTCGCCCTGGGCTCGCTCCCGTGAGGGCGGTCCGGCTCGGGGCTGGAATGGCGCTCCCGTGAGGGGCTGTGACGCTCCCATGAGGGCGGCCTGGCGAGGGGCTGAGACGCTCCCGTGTGGGCGGCCCAACCCGAGGGAAACGGCGCTCCCGTCGGGGCGGCCCAGCCCGAGGGAAACGGCGCTCCCGTCGGGGCGGCCCAGCTCGAGGGTAACGGCGCTCCCGTGAGGGCGGCCTGGCGCGGGGCTGAGACGCTCACGTGAGGGTGACCCGGCTCGGGGCTGGAACGGTGCTCCGGTGGCTGAGACGGCATTCTGGCGGCGGCGGCCAGAGTCCGGGGTTCGGCCGCGGGCCAGTGGACGACGTCATCAACAGCTGCGTCCGCTGGACTGGAGGGCGGCAGCTACGACCACCCCGGGCCGCGGTGTTTGAACCGGCCCGTTCGCGGAGCTCGGTGAGCCGCGGGACTGATTTACCATCGCCCGGTGGGGTATTGCCTCAGCGCAGAGGGAGAAGAGGAGGGAAGAGACTGCAGCCCTAAGATTTTTGCCTCCATCACAGTGAGGAGGTGCTTGGTGGACTCACTGTGGTGGATGTTAATTTGTGTTTACTGTCTGTTCTGTTGTCTATTATTGTATTACTGTATGTATGACTGCAGGCACGAAATTTCGTTCAGACTGAAAGGTCTGAATGACAATAAAGGAAATTCAATTCAATTCAATTCAATTCAATTGTGTAAACCAGCATCTGTAGTTGCTTGTTTCTACATTTTAATTGTGGTGCCGATGCTCAAGAGTGTCAAGAATGTTTAATTGTCACATGTACCGAGAACAGAACAATGAAATTATTCAATGTTCCAGCGTTATAGGCCCATCAACAGAACAATGCTTCGAATAAATATACAACAAACAATATAATAACCAAAATTACCTTTGATAGTGTAAACCAAAGTACGTAGTTCACCAGTTAAACAATGTCCATTGTAAAACATCAAGTGTTGAAGGAACTCAGCAGGTCAAGCAGCATTTTCAGAGGGAATAAGCAGAACATAGTGGTTCCGTGCCAAGGTAGGGCTGTGATGAGGATTGTACAAGAGCCTGATGGTTAATGAACAGATGATCAAGCTACTCTTGAACCTAGGGGTAATGGTTCTTAAGCCTGTTCCTCTTACTGATGGTAGCATCAAGATAGAGTGTGGCCATGGTAGTGTTGATATTTGATGACATTGCAGATTTCTATAAATTCCTTCGATGATGGGGAGGTCAATATCTGTGATGGATCGGGCACTATCCCCTCATCGTTATCCAATATTCGTTCCAATAATGGTATTCTCCTTTAAGATAATGCTTAGGATCCTTCATGCACATCCTGGAGCGAAGGCAAGGTTTAGGTTAATATCCTTCCAAAAGACAATACATCTAGTAATACAATGCTCCTTTGGCCGCAGGGCAATCAGCTGGGTTTAGGTGCTTAAATCTCCAAAGAGGAGCTTGAACCTAGAAACGTCTCATTCAGAAGTGAGCCTGCTAAAAACGAAGGCCTGGCCAAGTTGGCCATCCGCGAGTCAAGGCGCCAGATGGTGGAGGGCTCTACCCGAGCCGGCTGCCTGCCCCTTTTCCGGGGATACGTCCGTGCCTGGGTGCGGATAGAAAGGGAATACGCCCTGAGGGAGTTCCGCGACCGGGGTTGAATGTATCCTGGACAAGGATTGCAATATAGTTGTTTAGCAGTTGCTTAGCATATTTGTTCGTCTTGTATTATGGTGGTGTTTTGTTTTATTGTATTGTAAATACTATTTTAATATTTGAATAAATATTTTTGATTAAAAAATTTTTTTTTTAAACCAAGGCATTGCTGACCCTACAATGTACAAACTGGCCTCTCACAACAACTTTCCCATTTTCCATGACACTGAAATAACACCTGAATTAGAAGGCAAAAAGCAGGAAGTACAATAAGTATCAAACTGGGCATGGGAAAGTTGGTGTGAGAGCCTTTGATAAGGTCCCGCACGGGAGACTGGTGACTAAAATTAGAGCACATGGTATTGGGGGTAGGGTGTTGACATGGATAGAAAATTGGTTGGCAGACAGGAAGCAAAGAGTAAGAGTGAGCGGGTCTTTTTCAGAATGGCAGGCAGTGGCGAGTGGAGTGCCGCAAGGCTCGGTGTTGGGGCCGCAACTGTTTACCATATATATTAATAATTTGGAAGAGGGAATTAGGAGCAACACTAACAAATTTGTGGATGACACAAAGATGGGTGGCAGTGTGAACTGTGAAGAGGATGTTAGGAGGTTGCAGAGTGACCTGGACAGGTTGAATGTGTGGGCAGATGTGTGGCAGATGCAGTATAATATAGATAAATATGAGGTTAGCCACTTTGGCAGCAAAAATAAGGGGGCAGATTATTATCTCAATGGGGTTAGGTTAGGCAAGGGGGAGGTGCAGCGAAACCTGGGCGTCCTTGTACACCAGTCACTGAAAGTTGCCGTGCAGGCACAGCAGGCAGTGAAGAAAGCTAATGGAATGTTGGCCTTCATAACAAGAGGATTTCAGTTTAGGAGTAAAGAGGTTCTTCTGCAGTTGTATAGGGCTCTGGTGAGACCACATCTGGAGTATTGTGTCCAGTTTTGGTCTCTGAATTTGAGGAAGGACATCCTTGTGATTGAGGCAGTGCAGCGTAGGTTCACAAGATTGATCCCTGGGATGGCGGGACTGTCATATGGGGAAAGATTGAAAAGACTAGGCTTGTATTCACTGTAGTTTAGAAGGATGAGGGGGATTCTTATAGAAACGTATAAAATTATAAAAGGACTGGACAAGCTAGATGAGGGAAAAATGTTCCCAATGTTGGGCGAGTCCAGAACCAGGGGGCAGTCTTAGAATAAAGGAGAAGCCATTTAAGACTGAGGTGAGAAAAACGTTTTTCACCCAGAGTTGTAAATTTGTGGAATTCCCTGCCACAGAGGGCAGTGGAGGCCAAGTCACTGGATGGATTTAAGATAGAGTTAGCTAGAGCTCTAGGGGCTAGTGGAATCAAGGGATATGGAGAGAAGGCAGGCACAGGTTATTGATTGGGGACGATCAGCCATGATCACAATGAATGGCAGTGCTGGCTCGAAGGGCCAAATGGCCTCCTCCTGCACCTATTTTCTATGTTTCTATGTTAGACGAGTTTGTACAAACTTCAGACTGATGGTAGATACAAAGAACTGCAGATGTTGGTTTGTACACAAAACGACATTAAGTGCTGGAGTAACTCTTCAGGTCACGCAACACCTCAGGAGAACACGGATAGGTGACGTTTCAGATCGAGATCCTTCTTCAGGCTGATGGTTTATGGGAATATTCAGGAATTATATAATCATGTGGATAGGAGATATTTATTAAAAGATGAAACCAATCTTCAATACTTTAAAATAATGTGTTCACAATTTTAACTTGCAAGGATATTTTAAGGGATTTGAAACCAATCATCAGGTGTGGAACAATCTGATCACGATTGATCAATTTTCAGGTTAATTGGCCCTCATTGAAATCTATATGATGAGATCAGGAGAGACATTAAGTGGCCTTCTCATGTATTTTGAATACATAAGATGTATGCAATTCCCTGCAAATATATATAATTGAAGTTGTATCCCTGCCACTCATTGTGCAGCCTTTTCACTTAATATTCTTGTTTGTGTATCCAGGGAGACAACCTTCAACACTGCATCCATATGAATTACTTTGTTCCAGCAAAGGTGTTTGAGCTTTCAGAGGTGTCTTGGCATTTAAAGCAATCGCACTTTGTAAATATGTAATTCTACAAAGTTCCCTGTGTATACTCAATGTTAAAGCTAAGTGGGTAATTATACCAATTGAAAGTGTAGTTTATTGTTATCTTTGTTTTAATTTATTTTGAATTTAGAGCTTCTACTGAGGGGTTCTCCAAGAGAATGTCTGCTTCGTCTGTTGAAAGAAGACTTTGATATCAAGCAGTTTCGGCCTCCAAAGATAGACACAAAATGCTGGGGTAACTCAGCGGGACAAGCAGCATCTCTGGATAGAGGGCCCAGATATTCTGCCTGTCCCGCTGAGTTACTCCAGCATTTTGTGTCTATCCTCGGTGTAAACCAGCACGCGCAGTTCCTTCCTACACAGTTTCAGCCTCCAAGTCACAACAGATGGTCATTCTCCTCAGCTGGACACCAACCTTGCACCTCAATTTTACTGGAAACCCCAAACCACCTGCTGGTGCACCTTGAGCAAGAGTAGAAAATAATACCAGGAGCCAGGTGGTCTCAGGTATTATTAAGCTTAGTAATGTACAACCTCAGGCAATCACCAGAATCTTAGCAGGGGTGTGATGGAACCATGCAGTATTACCAGGCTTGCTTTTGCTTCCAGGGGTAAACAAACTGTTTTTCTCTTTCCCACACACATTTCACAATCATTACTAACCCTATGGAAGATTATAAAACTACATTTGGAATGGTGTGTTAAGAGCCTGATTATATAGAAAACGATGAAGTGAAGTAAAAACTAGTCAGGATGTTCGGAGAGACGTGAATCTAGAATCTAGAGAGTCTGGAGGTAACCTCATAGTTATAGAAAGATATAGAAAACTCCCTTCTAAATAAATACTTGACTCTAGGATTACTGTAATAGTAAAGTATTTTTTAAATGAGGAACAAATTAAAACCGTAGACACAAAATGCTGGAGTAACTCAGCGGGTGAGGCAGCGTCTCTGGAGAGAAGGAATGGGCGACGTTTCGGGTCGAGACCCTTCTTCAGACAGATGTCAGGGGAGGGGGCGGGACAAAGATAGAATGTAGCCGGAGACGGTGAGACCAGTGGGAGAACTGGGAAGGGGAAGGGAATGGAGAGAGAAAGCATGGGCTATCTGAAGTTAGAGAAATCAATGTTCATACCGCTGGGGTGTAAACTACCCAAGCGAAATATGAGGTGCTGTTCCTCCAGAGAAGTCAATGCTCATATCGCCAGGGTGTGAGTTATCCATGCGAAATATGAGGTACTGTTCCTCTTACAAATTAAAATTCGTTTTTTTGAAAGTAAATATTATGAGAGCATATTCGTAGTCAAAGGATAACAACCTAAAGGTGAAAGAGAAGATGTCACACCACTTTGGCAAAGGAGGTATAGAGGGATGAACATGAGCCAAAGGAGACTGAGGAGTGCTGAAGGTTGGTGAATAAGAAAATAATTGAACAAAGGTTTGGGTCAGTTTCTTTGGAACATGCAGAGAGAGCTGTTTAAAATGATAGGTCACAGAGCTGTATGTACCATATAATACATTGTCCACCTACCTTACTGTTAGCTACTAATGTTTCTGCAGCAAGTTTCTCTCATTCTCAGGAGAGATTGCAGTGCAGAGTGCAAATGAAATTTACAAAGATGCTGTCACACTGAAAACGAGGAGTAACTGGATACACTAATGCCCCTGTCCCACTTAGGAAACCTGAACGGAATCCTCTGGAGACTTTGCGCCCCACCCAAGGTTTCCGTGCGGTTCCCGGAGGTTTTTGTCAGTCTCCCTACCTGCTTCCACTACCTGCAACCTCCGGGAACCGCACGGAAACCTTGGGTGGGGCGCAAAGTCTCCAGAGGTTTCGGTTCAGGCTTCCTAAGTGGGACAGGGGCATTAGATTAGATTAGATTAGATTAAACTTTATTAATCCCCTTATTCAGGGGAAATTCTGATGTCCTTGCAGCACACTAATAAAAAATACAACATAGCATTCAAAAAGAAGTTCAACACAAAAACATCCCCCCACAGTGATTCCCACTGTGGGGGAAGGCACAAAGTCCAGTCCCCATCCTCTTGTCCACCCAAAGTCGGGCCTATTGAGGCCTCCACAGTCGCCGCCACAGCGCCCGATGTTCTCGCCGGGTGATGGTGCTCCGGCGTCGGGAGAACCCCCAGCGGCTTGGGGTGCCAGGAACGGCCGCCTTCCCACCGGAGACCGCGGCTTCCAAGCCAACAGACCGCGCCGGACGGAGCTCCGCACACTGGCGATCTCAGCAAGAGATCCCAGGCTCCGGGATGTAAAGTTCAGCGTCGCAGCTGGCCGCTCCACAGAACCGCGGCTCCACAATGTTCTTATCGGCGGTCCCAGCATACTGGAGTTCCAGCGCGGCGACCCAGGAAAGGCATCGCCCGCTCCGCAATAGCGCTCCAGCGCTGCGCCGCCGCCAAAGCCGATGTTCTGGCCAGGTCCCCTCAGGGAAACGTCGCTCCAGGACCCGCTGGTAGGCCGCAAGGACAGGTCGAAGTCGCTGCTCGGAGGAAGGCAACCCCTCCGACCAGGTAGGGACTCGAAAAGCAGTTTCCCCCTTCCCCCCCACCACCCCCCACACATAAAAAGATTAGGCCCCCTGACTGCACACTCAACGTACTAAAAATAATAAAAAAAGAAGGGAATAAAAACCGGACAGCTGCAGGACAGGCAGCCGTTCAGGACAGCGCCTCCTCCAATGTGTTGCTTTCCTTGTAACAATGGAGACCCAGGAGAGACATCATAATAATAATAATAATAATAATAATAATAATAATAATAATAATATCTTTTATTGTCATTGCACGTCAGTGCAACGAGATTTAGTGTGCAGCTCCACTGATGTACAAGAAAGGTAAATAAATACAATACATAAATAAGCAAGCTGAATTGATTGACGTGACCATCTGAGGGAGACTGTCCAAAGGGGGTGGGTGGGGGGGCACTCATTAGGGCCGGTTCAGAGCCGCTATAGCTCTTGGGATAAAACTGTTCCTGAGTCTGGAGGTTCGGGCGTAGAAGGCCTTGTAACGTCTGCCGGAGGGAAGTAGTTGAAACAGACCGTGGCAGGGGTGTGATGAGTCCTTATGGATGCTGAGGGCCTTCCTGAGGCACCGCGTGTGGTAGATGCCCTCCAAGGCTGGTAGCTCTGTCCCGATGATCCGCTGCGCTCTGTTGACGACGCGCTGAAGAGCTCTCCTCTCCGCCTCCGTGCAGCTGAGATACCACACAGAGATGCCATACGTTAGTATGCTCTCTGTGGTGCAGCGGTAGAACGTTGTCAGCAGCTGTTGGGGCAGACCAGTCTTTTTAATGTCCTCAGGAAGAACAGTCATTGCTGTGCCTTCTTGACCAGCGCGGCGGTGTTCGTGGACCATGTGAGGTCTTCTGAAAAGTGAGTGTCCAGAAACTTAAAGCTGGACACTCTCTCCACACTTTCCCCGTAAATGGAGATTGGGGCGTATTCTCCAGAATGGGACCTCCTGAAGTCAATAATCAGCTCCTTGGTCTTGGAGGTGTTTAGTGCCAAGTTGTTATTGGCGCACCAGTCCGCCAGGTTCTGCACCTCCGCTCTGTAGTTTGTTTCATCACCGTTGGTGATCAGCCCAATCACTGTTGTGTCGTCTGCAAACTTCACGATGGTGTTGGTGTCGAATGCAGGGACACAGTCGTGAGTGAAGAGGGAGTAGAGCATGGGGCTTAGTACACAACCCTGTGATGTGCCGGTGCTCAGGGTGATGGTGGAGGACAGGTGTGGGCCCAGTCTCACTGCCTGCGGTCGCTCCGTGAGAAAGTTCAGGATCCAAGCGCAAATCGGTGAGCTGAGGCCTAGCTGGTGGAGTTTGGTGGTGAGCTTGGTGGGGATGACCGTATTGAATGGAGAGCTATAGTCAATGAAGAGCATCCTCACATACGTGCCCTGTCTGTCCAGGTGAGTCAGGACAGTGTGAAAAGCCAGAGAGATGGCATCCTCTGTCGATCTATTTGCCCTGTATGCAAATTGATGGGAGTCCAGTGAGGCAGGGATGCTGGATTTAATATGGGAGAGGACCAGCCTTTCGAAGCACTTCATAGGGATTGGAGTCAGGGCAACCGGCCGGTAGTCGTTAAGGTTGGTGATTTTGGACTTTTTCGGCACCGGCACTATGGTGGCTGTTTTCAGGCACTTGGGGACCGTTGCCAGAGATAGAGATAGATTGAAGATTCTCGTGAATACCTCCGCCTGCTGTCCAGCACAGTCCTTTAATACTCTTCCCTGGACTCCATCCGGGCTTGCAGCCTTGCGTGGATTGATCCTACGCAGAGCGCACTGTACCTCCTGAGTGCTCAGTGTTAAGGCCTGTCCCTCCGCAATGGCCGGGGTTATTCCACACCTGGTGGTGTTGCCAGTTTCGAACCGGGCAAAGAAGGTGTTTAGTTCGTTGGCCAGTGTGATATCACCGTGGGGGCATGCGGGGCTGCTCTTGTAGTCAGTGATGTCCCTGACACCCTGCCACATGCCTCTGGTGTCCGCGGTATTGAAGTGGTCTTCTACCCTTTGCCTGTGGATGACTTTGGCCTTTTTTATGCCTCTGTTCAGGTTCGACCTGGCCGCACTGTAAGCAGAAGTGTCCCTGGATTTAAAGGCGTTGTTGCGTGCCCTTAGCAGATCCTGAACCTCCTTGTTCATCCAGGGTTTCCGGTTTGGGAACATCTTTATTTGCTTGTCCACTGTGACAGTCTCCACACAGCAGTTGATGTAGGAGAGCACAGTGGATGTGTACTCCTCCAAGTCTACCTCTGTACCACTGGTAGCCTGTTGTGCAAACAGGTCCCAGTCGGTGCGATCAAAGCAGTCCTGGAGTTGTAGGGTGGCGTCCTCGGGCCATATTTTGACCGTCCTTATTGCAGGTTTGGTCTTGCGGATGAGGGGTCTGTATGCAGGCAGTAGAAACAGTGAGAGGTGATCGGATTGTCCCAGGGATGGGCGGGGGAGAGCTCTGTATGCGTCCTTGATGTTGGTGTACACTTTATCCAACGTGTTTGAGCCCCTGGTAGGGCACTGCACATGCTGGTGGAATTTGCGGAGTGTGGCATATAAACTGTGGCATATATAACTGTGACATATAAAATTATGAGGAGTTTGGATGGAATAGATGAATTAAAATCCAGGGCCAAAGATTTAATGGATTGGTGGGGGTAAAAGAGGAAAAATGGGGTTAGTGTAAATGGGTTCTTGGGCCAGGGAGCCTGTATTATCTCTATTACTCCGCAGACAAGGGCGTGACTGCTGATTATAACCATCCTTAGGAAGTTGCTGCAAAATCAGGTATTTACTCCACTCGGACAATAGCAGATAAGCTGGATGTTTAGTGAGTAGAAACCTCTTTGTTTATAAAGTTCAATGGACCTTGGATTTGTGCTCAAATGCCCACATTGGAGACTTAAATGAAATCAAAAGGAACTGCAGGGGCTGGTTTATACTAAAGACAGACACAAATGCTGTTTAGCTCTTTGATAGGTACAAACCCGAAAAGTCACCTACCTATTCTCTCCAGAGATACTGCCTGACCCGCACAGTTACTCCAGCATTTTGTGGCTCCATTGGAGACTTATCAGTCAACCCTCATGTGAATGGAAAGGGTTATTGGATTTTGTAACATGCGGCCTGTACTTTCCAACTTGATGGTTGGCATGGGCATTATAAACTGATGAGCTTGCTTCTGTGTTGCAGGATTCAGAGACTCTATATAAATGGAATTTTTTTAGTTTATGAGACAAGCTCATCAAAAAGAATTATAAACATACTGCAGGTTGATTATAGTTTTAAAATGCTGCAGTTACACTTTAAAAAAACTAACTCTATATCAAGCTGTTCAGAGGACCTGGGAAGTAACACAAAGAGTTGAAAACAATGAAACACAAATTCCTAATTTGAGGCTAGAAATTAGATTGTAACAGAGGGCAGTTTTGATTGAAGGAATAGTAAGCTGTGGTTTGGAAAGGATGTAACAACTGTATGTTTCATATTATTGTTCTGAATAAAGCAGGCATGCTGAGGTTAATTCAGTGATGCAGAAAACGCTAGATATTCACTTTCCCTAAACTTTAATGAAGGACTTTAGTCAGAGGCAGCAATATCTAGGTTTTGGATTATTATTGTCACATGTACCAAGGTACAGTGAAAAGCTTTGTCTTGCATACAGTCCAAACCGATCAAATCTACCATACGTAGATACAATCAGCACAGACTTGAGTGCAATAGATAAAACAAGTAGGAAGATACGGTGTGCAGAATATAGTTCTCAGCATTGTAACGCATCAGTTGCATAGACAGTCCAATATCCTCAATGGGGTATTCAATAGTACCCAAACTCATGGAAGGACTGTTCAGAAGTCTTATAACAGAGGGGAAGAGGATGTTCCTGATTCTGGTGGTATGTGCTTTCAAGCTTCTGTACCTTCTGATGGACGGGAACATGCAGAAGAAGGAATGACCTGGGTGAGACAGGTCTTTGATGATGTTGGCTGCTTTTCTGATGCAGCGTGAATTGTACTGTGGAATTCTCTGCGTTTGTGGAATTCTCTGCCTCGGAGGACGGTGAAGGCAGGTTCTCTGGATGCTTTCAAGAGAGAGCTAGATAGGGCTCTTAAAAATAGCGGAGTCAGGGGATATGGGGAGAAGGCAGGAACGGGGTACTGATTGGGGATGATCAGCCATGATCACATTGAATGGCGGTGCTGGCTCGAAGGGCCAAATGGCCTGCTCCTGCACCTATTGTCTATTGTCAATAGTGAGAAGTTTGGTCTGTGTGATAATTTGAACTACATCTTCTACTCTGTGCAATTTCTTGCGGTCTAATACAAACCAAGCAGTGATGCAACCAGACAGCATGCTTTCTATGGTGCAGCCAGAGATTTTTTTAAGTCATTGGAAAAATGCCGAAATTTCTCTGTCTCCTAAGGAAGTAGAGATATTGGTGTGCCCTTTCTTAGCTGTCAAGTCAATGTGGTTGGTTCACAATAGATCATTTAAAAAAATGAACGCCAAGGAACTTGAAGTTCTCAACCATTTCCACTTCGGCACCGTTGATGCTGATTGTACTCCACCATGCTTCCTGAAGGGTGGGTGGGGAGAATGGGGGAAGGATGTTGGGGAAGGGGAGGATGCCCTGTTGGGAGGGAAGAGTAGACATCCACCTCAGAGCCCAGCGTTAGAGTTGAAGCTGACATCACGATCCAGAAACCAATGCTTGTGGCAACTGATTGAAATGTAGCAGCACACGTTTCTACTTTCACTCTTCATCCATTAAGCTAAAGGAGACAGCAGATGCTATGATTCTGTAGGGGAAGTGCAATATAGAAAAATATAGTAGAGAATATGCACAGCAAAGTGCTATGAAAAATTCAAGAAATGACTAGATCGACAGAAATGATAGACAGAGTTGATGTGGACAAGCTTTTCCCTTTGAGAATAGGGAAGATTCAAACAAGAGGACATGACTTCAGAATTAAGGGACAGAAGTTTAGGGGTAACATGAGGGGGAACTTCTTTACTCAGAGAGTGGTAGCGGTGTGGAATGAGCTTCCAGTGGAAGTGGTGGAGGCAGGTTCGTTGGTATCATTTAAAAATATATTGGATAGGCATATGGATGAGAAGGGAATGGAGGGTTATGGTATGAGTGCAGGCAGGTGGGACTAAGGGAAAATAATTGTTCGGCACGGACTTGTAGGGCCGAGATGGCCTGTTTCCGTGCTGTAATTGTTATATGGTTATATCTCAGAATAGGGCTAAGTGTGCTGCAGCTGAGCCTAAGCTAACTCTAAGCTCCCCTATCAACTTCTGAAAACTTTGGAAGCTCAGACGTTAGCTCTTATTATCCCTTCCCAGGGCACACCTAAGTCTTTTTCCTCCACTGTTATCTCTTTACACGAAGATGAGTTACAGGAGCACACACAAAGTTCAAGGCTCGATACATTCAGATCCCTAAGGAATACTGAACCTGTTACCTAAGTCATTAGGAGTTGAAGGAACTCAGCAGGTTAAGCAACATCTATGTGGGGAGTAGGCAGGAAACGTTTCAGGTCAGGACCTTCTTCAGAATGCATCATCGCTTGTCCATTCTCTCTGCAGAGGTTGCCTGGCCCACTGAGTTCCTCCAGGACTTTGTGTTTTGCTTAAGATTCCAGCACCTGCAGTTCTTTGTGCCTCCATTTGCTATCTGAGTCACTGGAAGACATTCCTGTTTATATTTGTTTTGCGCATCCCATTTATTTGCAACTGCGTGCTTGCAAGTACCAGTTGGAAACAGCAGCAATATCACCTAATGGGAATACAAAAACATTATAAAAACTAAATTGGTATTTCCCCCCCTCAAAGGACTGCTTCAACATCATAATTTGATTGTTTACTTTGTAATCTCAAAAATAAATTGAAACATTGATATTAAGCTGAAAGCTCAGCTGTAAAAATGATACTATACCTCACCATGCACATTCATCTCTACAATCCCTACTGACCACCAAAAGTGATTTACAAATATTGGGAAGAATTTGTTTAATAAAGTCGGATACTATATTAAATATAAACCAAATGAAAGCTCTTGCTATTCCCATTACATCTGATAGACACTGCACAATTAAATTATGATAACTTATACATTACTAAAGGCTGAATCACAAAGGCAGTTTTCATTTCCCCAATACGATACTTCCCAATTTGGAGTAAATCACATTGATGATAATTTGTGTGTGAAATTGGGGTGACCGTAAATCAGGCTAGGTACATCCAGTCCGGATCCATACTCCAATGTCTGCTGTTTCCTCGCATCAGGTGCAACACAATAAACCCAGTGCTATTGCACGTTTGAAGGCTTACAAAAGTAATTTGCTCTCCATTCCACGGAGCACCTGCATTTGGCTATTACAAACAGAGACAATGAATACATTTTTTTATTGAATTGCAAAATACAACATGGAAACACGCCCTTTGGCTCCCCGAGTTCACCATCGATCATGGGCTCCAGCTATACCTGTATTTCTGTTTATTACACTGAACAGTCCTTGTTCCAGGTGTACACTGGCACCATCTCCCAACTTTTTCTCCATTAGATTGAAGACTGCATTGGACTGCCTCCTGCACCAATGCAGAACTCATTAATTTCATAAACTTCACTATTAACATCCACCCTGACCTCAAATTCACATGGACTGTCTCTGTCACCTCTCTTCTTTCTTGATATTTCTGGCTCCATCGAAGAGGACCAGCTATCGACTGATCAACTATCCAGTACTCTCAATTGCTCCTTTCCACTGCATCAGATCCCAAAATGAGGGTTTCCATTCTCGGACATCTGAGATGTTATTTTTATTTAGTAAATGTGGTTTCCTCTCTGCTGTCATAGATGGCTCTCTCACCCGCCTTTCCTCTGTGTCCCATAGTTCTACTCTCAATTACCCTCCTCCCAGACGGAGCAAGGATAGAGTTCCCCTGGTCCTCTTTTACTGCCCCTCCTCTCTACCAGTTTTCTTTACTACTGCATACGGAATGCCTGCTTTCATAGTTGGGGCAATGAACATAAGAGCCAGGGAGTTATGGTGCAGCTTTATAGGATTTTGGTTAGGCAACATTTGGAGTTTTGCATTCAGTTCTGGTCGCCCCATTAGAAGAAAGATGTAGATGCTTTGGAAAGGGTGCAGAGGTTTACCAGAACAATGACTGGATTAGGAACTATTAACTACAGGGAGAGATTGGACGGATTTGAATTGTTTTTTTCTGGAACACCAGATGTTTTGGGGAGACCTGACAGAACTATATACAATTATGAGAGAGGTATAGATAGGCTAGGCAGTCAGAACCCTTTTCCCAGGGTGGAAAAATCTAAATGAGATTCACTAGGCTAAATTCTGGGATGGGAGGGTAATCAAATCACAAGTGACTTGAATATTTTTTTAAATTTTAAATCTGAAGAATAAGGGCTGATCTCACTGAAGCTTACAAGATTCCAACGGGAAGTGGGGGTGGGGGCAAGGTAGATATTTCCACTAATGAAGGGGTGCAATTATAAGATGAAAACTGAGTTGCAGAATGTTATTCTTTTAGCATACTTTATCGCAAAGGCTACCATTGGAGGCATTTAAAGAGGAAATGGATACATTTGTGAACTATTGGGAAATTGACACAGAAGAGACGAGGGCTGGGCAGCTCAGCCAAGATCATACTGAGTGGCAGGATTTGCTTGAGATATTCAACCTCAGCCATTTTCAACCTCTCATTACTGAGGTCTGACATTCCCACCTGCTTTAAGAGGGCATCAATAATGCCAGTGCCCAAGCAGAGTAAGGTGACGTGCCTCAATGACTACCGATCGGTGGCAATAACGTACTGACGGAATAACGGAAGTGGCGGCGCTGCCTGGCAGCTGCGGCTCGCCTGCAGTCCGTCTGTTTTTTCTCTTTTTGTTCTTTTCTTTTGTCTGTTTTAGTTGAATTTGGTTTATTAGGTTGTGTATGTGTGTGGGGGGGGGGGGGGGGGGGACATGGTTTTGGTCTCTCCCTTCGGAGGGATGCTACTTTTCTTGTCGTGTCCCCTGTCTCCGTCTCCATCTGCGCTGAGGCCTAATGGCAGCCTCATTCTATACTTAATCTTCAAGTTCGCCGACGACACTACCGTTGTTGGATGAATTCGATGGTGATGAGTCACAGTATAGAAGAGAGATCGATCGACTGATCAAATGGTGCCAGCACAACAACCTGGCTCTCAATGTCAGTATGACTAAGGAACTGATTGTGGAATTTGGTCGAGGAAGGATGAGGATGCACAAACCTGTCTATATCGACAGGACAATGGTGGAGAGAGTCAAAAGCTTCAAATTCCTAGGCGTGTATATTTCTGAAGATTTTTCCTGGACCCAGCACACTGATTATAAAGAAAGCCCATCAACGCCTCAACTTCCTGAGAAGATTACAGAGATTCAGTATGTCAGAGAGGATTCTCTGCAACTTCTACAGGTATATAGTGGAGAGCATATTGACTGGTTGCATCATGTCCTGGTTCGGTAACTTGAATGCCTAGGAGCAAAGACTGCAAAAAGTAGTGAATACTGCCCAGTCCATCATGGGTTCAGAACTCCCCACCATCAAGAGATTTACCACAGTCGCTGCCTCAAAAAGGTAGCCAGCACCATCAGAGACCCACACCATGCTGGAGCCTGAAAACTCAGGAACAGCTTCTTCCCTACAGCCATTAGGCTACTAAACACTACAACTTAAAATAAGCTCTGAACTGCATAGACTATTATTGTACTATTGTTGTTTGTTTATTGTGTACGTATGTGTGTATCTATAATACTAAAATTAAGATCTTGACCGCTTTTGACTCACTGCGATGTGATTTCCAAGAGAACGCCGCCACTTACAGCCATCATTTTTGGCCACCTCGCTCAGAGCCCCCCTCCGCCGGACTGGACCAGAGGATTTTTCCCATCGATGAAAAATCTGAGAGATATTAATGTTTTTTTTTATTTTGCCATTCTCTCTGCTGCCCCCGCTGGCGGCAGGGGGGAGGGACTATAAAACCCGGAAGTGTCGTGGCTCACTCAGTCTCTGCCAGATGGAGGAAGCGAGAGGGTCACGGCTCTCTGAGCTGCGAATAACACTGAACGCACGTCTACTCCACGGTGAGTCTCCGGGATGTGGTTTTCAGCAAATGTGTTTGTTGTTTGCAAAGTGTTTGCCCAATTAGGTTGGCTTTTTAAAGGGCTTTCAGCAAATGTGTTTTGTTGGCTTGCAAAGTGTTTTTGTCCAATTGGCTTGGCTTGACTTTTAAAGGGCTTGCTTGCAACAGTTTTCGGATGGATAAAACATGAATAAACATTTTATTAGATCAGGACTGTGTTTAATTTCAAAACTGGCGCTCATTCTGTGATTTTCACTTAGTTGCAAGATGGCGCAGATGACGTCATTTCCGGTTAGCGGCATGCTGGCGATGAGTGCGTCATTTCCGGTTCGTGGCAAGAAGCGAGAGGGTGACATCAAGATGGCGCCGAGTGCAGGCGCCGTTGAATAATTCAAGAGAGCTGACTACTCTGTCTATGGTGAGTGTGTTTGTTGGATGTTATTTAAAGCACGTTTTTGCTTCAGCAGCAGCAGCCTCTACAGGAGGCTTTAAACATTGTATATTCAACACGTATATTACACACTGTATATTCAACACGTTCTGAAGTTACTTGGCATTTTAGTATTGGGTGAGTGTGTATGAGTGAATGAGTCTGTGTGTGTGTGAATGAGTCTGTGTGTGTGTGTGTGAATGAGTCTGTGTGTGTATGAACGAGTCTGTGTGTGTGTGTGTGTGAATGAGTCTGTGTGTGTGAATGAGTCTGTGTGTGTGTGTTTGTGTGAGTGTGTGTGAGAGTCTGTGTGTGAGTGTCTGTGTGAGGTGGAGGGTGTGTGTGATCAGCCAATAGTACGAACTAGCGCAACAGAAAGCCCCCCCCCCCCCCCCCCCCACTGGCCAGCAGTATTGGAATTGGTGGAGAGGTGGAATATTGCGTTGGGTGACCAGCCCTCCCATGTGATGCTGGGACCCAATGGGTCCCACTTAGGCTAGTATTATATATAATCTGTATGTCTGTGAGTATGCGTATATATACACACACACTGAACTTTTTATTGTTTATTATACTGTTTACACTGTACTACGTTTACCTATCCTGTTGTGCTGCTGCAATAAGAATTGCATTGTTCTATCTGGGACATATGACAATAAAACACTATTGACTCTATTCCCTTATCATCTATCTATACACTGTAAATGGCTCGATTATAATCATGTTAGACAAAAGTGCTGGAGAAACTCAGCGGGTGCGTAGGAAATAGGCAACGTTTCGGGCCGAAATTCTTCTTCAGACTGATGTAGGGTGGGGAGGGCCGGAAGAAGAAAGGAAGAGGAGGAGCCAGATGGCTGAGGGAGAGCTGAGAAGGGGAGGAGACATTATCGGCTACCGGAAATTGAAGAAGTCAATGTTCATGCCGCTGGGGTATAAACTGCCCAAGCGAAATATGAGGTGCTGCTCCTCCAATTTCCGGTAGTGCTCACTTTGGCCATGGAGGAGGCACAGGACAGAAAGTTCGGATTCGGAATGGGAGGGGGAGTTGAAGTGTCGAGCCACCGGGAGATCAGGTATTGCGGACCGAGCGGAGGTATTCGACGAAACGATCGCCAAACCTACGCTTGGTCTCACCGACGTAGATCAGCTGACATCTAGAGCAGCGGATGCAATAGATGAGGTTGGAGGAGGTGCAGGTGAACCGCTGTTGCACCTGGAACGACTGCTTGGGTCCATGAATGGAGTCAAGGCGGGAAGTAAAGCGACAAGTGTAGCATTTTTTGCGGCTGCAAGGGAAAGTGCCCGCGGAGGGGGTGGTACGGGTGGGAAGGGAAGAATTGACCAGAGGGAGCGGTCTTTGCAGAAAGCAGGCGGGGGGGGGGGGGGGGGGGGGGGGAGATGGGAAGATGTGGCGAGAATGATGAAGGACTATTTGTTGTATGTGACAGCTAGTAGGGTGGAAGGTGAGGACTAGGGGGACTCTGCCCGTGTTACGAGTGGGGTGATGGGGAAAGAGATCAGTGTTACGGGGCATTGAAGAAATCCTGGTGAGAGCCTCATCTACAGTAGGGGAGGGGAATACCCGTTCCCTGAAGAATGAGGACATTTCCGATGCTTCGTAGGGAGAAGAACTTCTTCAAAGTAGGCATACCTTGAGGAGATTTCGCAGTGGAGTTTCTCCAGCACTTTTTTTTACCTTCGATTTTCCAGCATCTGCAGTTCCTTCGTAAACGATTATAATTATGTGTTGTCTTTCCGCGGACTGATTGGCACGCAACAAAAGCTACCTTGGTACACGTTCAAGTTCAAGTTCAAGTTAGTTTATTGTCATGTGTCCCTGTATAGGACAATGAAATTCTTGCTTTGCTTAAGCACACAGAAAATAGTAGGCATTTACTACAAAACAGATAAATGTGTCCATATACCATGATATAAATATATACACACATGAATAAATAAACTGATAGTGCAAATAACAGAAAGTGGTTGGTAATAATCAGAGTTTTGTCCGAGCCAGGTTTAATAGCCTGATGGCTGAGGGGAAGTAACTATTCCTGAACCTGGTTGTTGCAGTCTTCAGGCTCCTGTACCTTCTACCTGACAATAACGTGACAATAAATTAAACTTTCTCCCATCTTAGATCCAGTTGTCTCCAATTTTAACCCTCGCCTCCCATCATCTTCCCCTCCCTCCACCTCCCCTCAGTGCATTTCCATTCCAACACGTGATGTGAATACCAAATATAGACACAAATTGCCTGAATAACTCAGAGGGACAGGACAGGCAGCATCTCTGAATGGAAGGATTGAGCCCATTCCTTCTCTCCAGAGATGCTGTCTGTCCTGTTGAGTTACTCCAGCATTTTGTGTCTATAAAAGTCTTCTCACCCACCACTCCACCTCCAGGTCCCTCAGATCGGCCGGCTTGGGGCTGCTGAATATCCCGCGGTCTAGGCATAAGCTTAGGGGCGACCTTTGCGGTTGCAGCTCCTAGACTGTGGAACAGCATCCCCTTTCCCATCAGAACTGCCCCCTCCATCGACTCCTTTAAGTCAAGACTTAAATCTTATCTATAGAGGGTGATTTCACGAAAGGTCACTGGGTCATAGGTCTTCACTAAGGCATTATTGATGTTTTGATGAAATGCAGTGAGCAAACGTGATAATTCCCGATATTTTCTATGTTTATATCTGCACGGCCAACAACTTCCGCTGTTATTTTCCCTTCAGCTCTCTCTTCTCTTTACCTTTGTTTTTCTTAATCTTTGGAACTCTAAAGTAGGATAGCTGTGTCTCACGGTCACCCCGACTTGCAGTTATTTACAGCGCAAAAACTAACCGTATTCGCGGTTTTTTAACAAGTTTGAAAGTACGCATTTCTAGCATCAATAACATGTACCGGAATTGACATATGTACCCCAGTTGGATTTTGCGGCTCCGTGCGTGAAGACCTATGAACCAGTGACCTTTCGTGAAATCACCCTATACTCCCAAGCCTTTCCTGACGTCCATTGAGCGAGGGCTATATGTATATATGTGTGTAGTTTGTTTGTTTATACTATTCTTATAACAAATGTAAAGCACTTTGGCCAACGAGAGTTGTTTTTTAAATGTGCTATATAAATAAATGTGACTTGACTTGATATTTCCTGCATTACCTTCCTACACGTGATGGGGATACCACATGGCAGGAAAATAAAAGATATCCAATTCTTTCCTTCGATTTTATAATAAGTGAAAATATCAGTGACCAATTCACAATCCTACCAGGCACTTTAGAAGAAAATGCATTTTACAGTCAAGCTCTCCGACGAGCGGACATGTTTTCGCCGATGTGGGGGGGTGACTTTGGTGACATCTGCAGCATGTGATGACGTTCAGCCCCGTTACTGGCGACGTTTGGCCCAAGAACTGATGACGCGCCACGCAGAAGCGGTTGTAAGCGCGTGTCGGTGACTAGCCGCCTCCATTTTGTGAGCTTGTTGTCGGGCTCCGTCGTTGAACGACCAACGGTCCGGGCTCACCTTCCTCCCGAGGCTTTTCACGTCTTAATTTTTGTTTTCTCGCCGTTATAGCTACGCGTTTGCGTTTGTTCTTTTCCACCCTGGCCATGGCAGAGTACATACGTGTGGCCGAGGAGGAGTCGGAGGAGCCGATGGAGATCCCGTCGGAAGACGACGGCACGGTGCTGTTGTCCACCGTGGCGGCGCAGTTCCCGGGGTCGTGCGGCCTGCGTTACCGCAACCCGGAAAACCAGTGTATGCGAGGGGTGCGGCTGGTGGAGGGCATCCTGCACGCCCCCGACAACGGATGGGGCAACCTGGTCTACGTAGTGAACTACCCGAAAGGTGCGGCCTGGTCTGCTCTGGCGTGGGAGGAGGAGGGGAAGGGAGGGTGGAGGGAGTGGGAGAAGCAGGTCGTCAAGGTTTGGTAGGGAGAGAGAATGGTCATGAGTGATAGGAGCAGGATTAGGCTATTCGGCCCATCAGTCCACTCGACTCAATCATGGCTTCTTTCCCAACCTCATTCTCCTGTCTTCTCCCCATAACCTCTGACACCTGTAACGGAGGGAAGGGAGGGGGTTAGTGGCAGGTCTGCCTGGTTGGGGAGGGGGCAGGCTGGTCTGGTGGTGGTTAGTGGCACAGGCGTCGGCACAGTTGTGCTTGCTACTGCTCTGAGGAAAAAGTAATGTAAAAAAAAATCGTGGCAGCACAGGAGACAACATGTTGGAGTGATTAGTGAAAAACAAAGTGCTGGAGGAACTCGGTTCTCCCGTGTGAGGTGAAAAGGAGACAAAAAGGGTGCCAGGCAATGAAGGTAGCGTTGGAATCAGATGTGAGACTGGAAGGAGGGATATGGTTAGAGGGGGCAGAAAATGTTATTCAAAAAATATAATGAGTATCTAAAAATAATATTGGGAATGCTCTAGAAATCAGTCAAAACGATTGGAGGGAGTATCATCCCTCCCCCACCAATTGGAAAAAAAACCCAGTCTGTTGGAGGAACAGGTGGTCAGGCAGGATCTGTGATGGGGGGGGGGGGGAAGACAAACTACGTTTTGGGTCGGGGCATGTAATGTACTGGCAACTACAGCTATTAAGCCATTTTGAGACTTTGTTCTACACATCACTCCCCTTGTCTGGTCTTGAGAACTAACACATCTATCTCAAGGGCAACAAACACTGTTGCTGAAAAGCCGGTCAAGGCTTTCCAGGTTGTTTTTTACCTAAGATTCCAGCATCTTTTGGAGTTTTGGGCCCTGGGAAGGGGATGTAGTATGCCTTGATCAGAGGGATCTGAAGATGCTGATTTCAGGAGGTGTAAGCCTGCAGTTTCAGTAAATGTTGAAGGCAAATTGTATGTTGGTGTTTATTGCAAGGATTAGAGTCACAAGGTTGCCTTTCAAAGATTCTCTTGGGACACAGTTGGAGTTCAGTCTTCGTTTCCGTGTTCTTTGGGATATAGAAATCTACGTAATGAAAATCCACTAAATCCATGAAACTGGGTGTTTTGTCATCTGGAACAGTGCAAGTGCAGGATGAGTGCTGAATTTGTCCTTGCAGATTCAGGAAATAATTCCGTATTGATGGGAAGTACCAGTTCATTTTTTAAATTACAATTTGTTGTAAAAGGAAAATGGAACTCGGTGTTTAAGAAAGAACTGCAGGTGCTGGAAAATTGAAGGTACACAAAAATGCTGGAGCTCGGTGTAATGGGTACAAACCATTGGTTCTGATGTTTCCTATAGGGAGGTTTCACGGCAGTCGGGTCACGACCCATGACCCGTACTGTTGCTAGGCTACTCCAAATGGATTACATGCGATGTACTGCAGGTAGGCACTTACCATAGTTTCCAGCGTAGCGGGCCCGTTAAAACACGCTGAAATTGTCAGTTTTTGCGCTGTAAATAATTATGGAATTTGGGATAAGCGTGTGAGACATTTAGCCTACTTCACGATTCCAAAAGTGAGGAGAAATGACGGTAGATAGAAGCGAGAGCTCAAGGGACAACAACAGCCAAAGTGCTTAGCGAACATTGTCCGTTTGCTCACTGCATTTCATCAACTAAGGCATTATTTGTGTTTTTTCTTGATTACTTTGGCATCTAAAAAGTTTCAGAAGTGATACATCTGGCTGTAATTTTTTTAAATCGCCCATGGTTACCAAGTGGGTTTTTACATACAAAATGAAAACGCATCTGAAGAACAATTTACAGCCAGATATATCACTTCTGAGAATTTTTAGATGCCAAAGGAATCAAGATAAAACCACAAATAATGCCTTACTTGATGAAATGCAGTGAGCAAACGCGATAATTCATAATATTTTCAATGTTTACCAAGCACTTTAGCTGTTGTTGTCCCTTCAGTTCTCACTTCTCTATACCTTCATTTCGCTTCACTTTTGGAATTCTAAAGTTGGGTCCATGTCTCTCACATTTACCCCGACTCCCACAATTTTTTTCAGCGCAAAAATTCAACATTTTGGCGGTTTTTAACAGGTAGGAAAGTACGCATTTCTAGCATTAATAACATATACCGGAAGTGACGGATGTCTTCCAGTTGGATTTAGCGGCTCCGTGCGTCGAGCCCTCTGACCCAGTGACCTTACGTGCAACCCCCCTATACTTGTGCATGTCTGAGTTAACTTTAAAATGTGCATGTGCAGAAAAGAACTGCAGATGCTGGTTTAAGGTAGACACAATGCTGGAGTAACTCAGTGGGACAGGCAGCACCTCTGGAGAGAAGGAATGGGTGATGTTTAGGGTCAAGACCCCTCTGTTCAGGTTTAGGCTGGACCATTTTGCATTTAAGTTGATATATTGTCCTGGCTGTTAGGGACGCCGGGGAGAGGGGAGGGGGTAGAATGTGATGGACCACTTTCACACCCAGATATCTGTTTGTCTTTGGATCTAGACAACAAAAGGAAAATGGATGAAACTGATGCATCTTCAGCTGTGAAAGTGAAGAGAGCAGTTCAGAAGACATCGGACCTCATCATTCTTGGCCTTCCCTGGAAGACGTCAGAGCAGGATTTAAAAGATTATTTTAGTACTTTCGGTGAAGTCATTATGGTACAGGTGAGCTTCATGTCACAGGTGGCATTGTATTGTAACATCCAAATACACTCTGGCCATAAAATGTTCCAAATCTATATTTTTGCTATATACAAACAACTCTGTAGTTGTATAATACGGATTAATTTAAGATTCTCGTACTACGCTTAAATTTTGTGTTGATTATAAATCTTGTTTGCAGAAATAATTTGTACCAAACAGCTGAAACTTTAGTTTGTACACATTAGTTTGTACACATTCTTGAGCTGAATTTGTTCAAGAAGGAACTGCAGATGCTGGAAAATCGAAGGTAGGCAGAAATGCTGGAGAAACTCAGCGGGTGCAGCAGCATCTATGGAGCGAAGAAAATAGGCAATGTTTCGGGCAGAAAGAAGGTCTGAAGAAGGGTTTCGGCCTGAAATGTTGCCTATTTCCTTCGCTCCATAGATGCTGCCTCACCCGCTGAGTTTCTCCAGCATTTTTGTCTACCTTGAGCTGAGTTTGCTGCTTTTGAAGCATTTTGCCTTTTATCTTCAATGATATAGGTACCATTTCCCCACTCATTGCTCTATAACCCTGCAACTTATCTTCTATATTACTAAAAGTCTGATCTTGACCACTTCCTGTTCTGTATATTGATTTTAGAAAAAACACTGACATTTACGGCTGTGATTTTTGGCCATCTTACTCGCGTCCCCCCTCCGCTGAGCAGGACAAGAGAATTTTTCCCACCGATGAAAAATAAAAGAGTTTTTAGTGTTTAAAAAATGTTGAGATTCTCTCTCCTGAGGGACTAAAACCCGGAAATGTTGAGTGCCTCAGTCAGTCTCTGCAAGATGGGGGAGCGAGAGGGTCACGCCTCTCAGTCTGAGCTGTGAATAACACTGAACACATGTCTACTAAACTGTGAGTGGTTTTACTGACCTGTCAGTGCCCTTAATGTGGTTCGAAAATATAGTGTGGAAATGCTAAAGCTGTGTTGCCTTTGGTTTGGAAATGCTAAATCTGTATTGCCTTTGGTTTGGAAATGTTAAAGTTGCCTTGCCTAATTAAAGTCGCCTTGCCTAATTAAAGTTGCCTTCTATATAATTAAAAGTCTTGGCCACTTCCTGTTTAAACTTTATATTGATTTTAGAAAAAACGCTACCACGTATGGCTGTGATTTTTAGCCATCTTACCCCTCCGCTCATCAGGTGACGGGGTTTTTTTCCCATCGATAAAAAATAAAATAGTTATTAGTGTTAAAAAAAATGTTGAGATTCTCTCCTGTCAATCATGCCATGAAGGGCACGCCCCTACTGGTGGGAGGGTCTATAAAACCCAGAAGTGCTGGCGTGGCTCAGTCTCTGCACGATGGAGAAGGGAGAGGTCACGAATCGCTTGAAATGGTATGAAACTGCACTTGAATTTGGTGGCCTTGCACCTTGCTTGCAGTGGTAAGAAACTGCACTTGAATTTGGTGGCCTTGCACCCTGCATGAAATGGAATTTCAAGAAATAGTCGTGGGTCAACTACCAGCCCACGAGCCGTGAGTGAGCTGCCAGCACAACAGGCTTGAGTGACTGAGCCGCCAGTCCAAGAATCCATTCGGCCCACAATGTCCATACTAGCCCTCTGGAAACCAGACCCTTCACCCCACAGCATCCATACTAGCACTCCAGAATGCCCCCCACTGGCCACCAATATTGGAATTGGTGGAGAGGTGAAATATTGCGTTGGGGGACCAGCCCTCCCGTGTGATTCTGGGACCCAACGGGTCCCACTTAGTCTAGTTCTAAATATCGTTTAGAGATTCGGTGCTGAAACGGGCCCTTCGGACCACCGAGTCTGTGCCGACCAGCAATTCACACGCACCGACAAGCCTAAACACACACGGGACAATTTATACTTATGCCAAGTATACAAACCCAAGCCATTTAACCAACAAACCTGGACGTCTTTGGAATGTGGGGAAAAACCCGAAGATCTCTGAGAAAACGCATGCCATCACAGGGATAACGTACAAACTCCATACAGACAGCACCTGTAGTCTGGTCGAACCTGAGTCTGATTAAATCTTAACTTGGTCGAATGTGTGTTGCGGTTGCAATCTTGTTTTTAAAGTTTGTATATTAAACATTTTGATGCAATAGAAATTTGCTGTACATGGAGGCTTCTTGTAATTACTTGCATAAATCTTCTGAAATAACTCGTACATCTACAGGTGAAGAGAGATACCAAAACTGGGAATTCAAAAGGGTTTGGCTTCGTCAGGTTCACAGAATATGAAACACAAGTGAAAGTGATGTCGCAACGACACATGATTGATGGACGATGGTGTGATTGCAAACTTCCCAATTCCAAGGTATGTGCTTTTATTTTTCTCTTCATCAGGTTGTAGTTAGTTTATGCTAACATCTTCCTGAGAAGAAAAATACTATATAAAGAGCTGAAAGCAAATTTCTATGTCTGAAGAAGGGCCTCGACCCGAAACGTCGCCTATTCCTTCTCTCCATAAATGCTGCCTCACCCCCTGAGTTTGTCCAGCATTTTTGTCTACCTTCTCTGTAAACCTACCTTTCTTTCTCTTTTTTCTTTGAATTTGCTCAGTTCTGACTAATGCCAAGTACCTGCATCTGTCATATATGCTTTTGTTTTGTTAAGGGAGCTTTGGCTTGGATTGCCTATCCTGTATTATAGGAATGTACTTATTCTGTAGCCAGAACACTTTTGCTTAAAGAATATTCTATTACGAATTCTCTTCTTTGCCTTCAATTTACCACGGTCCGATTTGTTTTTGTCAAATTGAATAGTTTTTTTCCATTTGTCAAAATTTTTGAAATCGTCTCTATTCTGTCCCATATCAATTCCACATCTTTTGGTGCTAATTTTCCTTTGTCTTGCACTGAAACTAGGATAGTAGTAGACCTCATGTCTCACTGCTCTTGTTTTTGTATCTATAATTATCCTGAAATTTAATCTTCAATATCATTCACAGTTGTTGGCCTGAACTCTATTTAAACTCAGTAGTCTGTATTGCTACGGAGTTAAAATCGGGTAAACCATTAGCCTATTAAATAGCAGAGCAGATTTCAGGGATTCAAGTGATTTGTTTCTTATCCGCAGAATAATAATCCAATGTAAATTTGCAATATATCTTCCTTGTATAACACGTTTCGTGTGTTTACAATGTACGAACGTAAGCAACCTCAAGCCTTGAATTATTTCTTAATCTTGATTTTTAAACTCTGGTGTTATGTATCATTCTCTGACCTTTTCCATCCATTTTCCTTTTTCGTCTACCTTCATGTGCTTATTCAATGTGAGGACATGGATGGACATTTTTTAAATGCAATTCATCCAGCCTAAGCGGGTTAATTTTGCCAATTATTGGCAGAATTATTCCCGCACTCTAATTCTGCAGTGCAGGAGGCCACAAACGGGTCGAAGTAGCATGGGGAATTAAAGTGGCAGGCAACAGTTTGGATTTGCTTCTGCAGACTGAGCACAGATTTTTAACATTTGCATTTTTTTATTTTTGTGTAAATGGGGCTTGTTTCAAAATAGGATGTAGGCTCGTTTTTTATGGGCTGATTTTTAGATGTAAAATGGCTAGGAATTGCTTTGGAATAGTCTTCGCGAGATAATGCAGGTTAGGTCTTCAATGGTAGATCAAGGAATGTGAGAGCTATAAATGTGCTCTTGCAGTTGGAACGATTTGTGAGTGGAAGCTCATTCTGAAATCAAATTGAATGGGTTGGCAACTGCTGTAAGATAAAAATCTGCAGCTTTTAGAAATTTGAAATAAAGCTGGAAACACAACACAAACTCTGAGTGGTTATTGTCAGTCCAAGAATATGGTAAATTTACATAAGCCTTCTATAGATTTACATTGGTTGTATCAAAATATAACTTTTTCTCAACCAGCATTTCGTAAGCCATTCAGTTCCTGTATTAACATCAACCAGAGGAAATTTCCAATTTAATCCGCGGTAATATTGCCTGCCTTTGCTTTGTCAGCTCAATTTCATATTTCCTTTGTCTCTGCATGCCTCCATGACCATCTCTTCCAATTGTTTTCTTCTGATGAAGGGTCTTAACCTAAAATGTTAATTGTTAACCTAAAATGTTCCTAAAGGAACTTAAAATGTCAACTATCCATTTCTCTCCATAGATGGTGTCTGGCCTGTTTAGGGTCCACCAGCATTTTTAATTTTTTACTTTAGAATGTTATCTGTTTCTTTGTCTAGATGCTACCTAATATTTATTTTCCAATTGTTTTGCATTTCAAGTTTCCTGCGCCTGCAGTTTTTTATCTTTGTCCAGTTCATTCCCCTGATAGCACAATAAAACTGCAATGGTTCCCCATTGAACTATTCTAAATTCTCAGTGATTTGGCATTCGGCTCATCAGTTGATGTCTACCATTCTCACTATCCACTCGCCAGGCCACCTGATCTTGCACTCCCTTTAAATATACTGGGTTTAGCAGTACATTTCTCATTTTACTTTAACTTTAAAAAAATTAATTGGGAATTACAGTACTAATAGTCTGGGAAAATCTGCTTGTCCAACACCACTGAAGTGTTGAGCTGGATGGTAAAGCAGCAAATCTGCTTCACTAGGAAGGAAAATGTCCTGATATTATATGTCATTTTATTTTTTCAGCAAAATGCAGATGAGCCATTAAGAAGCAGGAAAGTGTTTGTGGGTCGCTGCACTGAGGACATGAGTGCTGATGAACTCCGTCAGTTTTTTTCCCAGTTTGGAGATGTCACCGATGTATTTATACCTAAACCTTTCCGTGCTTTTGCTTTTGTCACTTTTGCTGATGACCAGGTAGGTTTTTATAAAAGTGAAAATGCTAAACTTTTAGCTTTCTAAGATTTGAGTTAGTTAAAATCTGAGCTTTAGTTTGTAAGTTTTGTTGTTTTACATTGTATATTCCATCCCCCAAGTAATTGTCATATACTTCTGACCAGAAGACTTTATCAGGCAACTTACTTTCTGGTTCATTCACATAATCAGATATTTGAAGATACATATAATATTGTCAAAAAATGTTGAAAAGCCATACTCCAGTTTTGTGTACTATAGGTGCCAGTATATTAAGATATTTTAAGTTGGGATATTACATAGTTATAAGCATAAGCAATTCTGGCGACTATTGAATTGAGGGATGATGTCACAATTTGTTTACAGACATAATTTTGAGCTGCATCATTATTTGCAATAAGTCTTGTTGAAGCACTGGGAATAATTCAGTATAAGCATTGTATGAAGCATATTAATGCTTTTGTTTTTATTTAATTTTTCTGTTTTGATAAAGTATTAGAATCGCATATTTTCTCATTTGGTTCTTCTATTTAAATTGGAATTGATATAACCAAGAGGGGTTCTGCATCCCAGAGAGCTGAGCATCATTGTGTAGTTAATTACTTATTAGTAATTTATTATCTTGCATAATTTCATTGTGGTTTGCTTTCTTTCACAGGTTGCCCAGTCTCTGTGTGGTGAAGATCTGATCATTAAGGGGGTCAGCGTGCATATTTCCAATGCCGAACCTAAGCATCTGAATGCTAGACAACAGATAGATAGAGGACGATTCACAAACAGCCAGGGTGGCTTTGGCAATCAGGGTGGGTTTGGAAACAACAGGGGTGGTGGGGGAGGATTGGGTGGCAGTCCGAACAGTAACATGAGTGGGGGAGGAATGAATTTTGGAGCTTTTAGTATTAACCCAGCAATGATGGCTGCTGCCCAGGCAGCCCTACAGAGTAGTTGGGGAATGATGGGAATGCTGGCTAGTCAACAGAATCAATCTGGTGCTGCAGGGGCAAACCCACAGCAAAATCAAGGCAATGTACCAAGGGAACAGAATCAGCCATTTGGAACAAATAATAATACGTATAGCTCAAATTCCGGTGCATTAGGTTGGGGGTCGGCATCCAATTCAGGTGGTCCTGGTTTCAGCTCTGGTTTTGGATCCAGCATGGAGTCCAAATCATCGGGTTGGGGAATGTAAAAAGATTTGTACGTGCTTAGCAAATGTGAAGAAAGAGTGTAGAGATTTAAATAATGGTAAGTAAACACAAAAGTAGGTTTTCACAAACTTTTTCTTGCTATATAATTGAAGAAAATTTTTAAGCAGTTGCCTTGCAATGTCATTCAAGACACTGATGATAAGGTGAATTTTGAAAGTGCTTCTTCCTGTTCCTGATTCATACTGCAGTATGTAGTTCTGTCATGAGTTTAATTTCTTAAACTAATGAACTGTAATTTATGTGCACACAGTTGTTACTCTTCTATGAACTCCAGTCTCTCAGTTGTGTTGAGCATTTGACACAATGTCCAAGTTAGTGTTGAACAGCATGGGTAACCCGGCCCTTTCATTCCTATTGAAGACTATGAAGTTATAACTTCAGCTGACTGAGGTGCAGTTTTACTCCAAATGTATGTGCAGGGTAGACAAAGGTTTCTACCTTTTATTACCTAGTAAACTGCATATATTTTGTAATAATGCTATCATTGTACCAAGATAGCCTTTTTTAATTGGTTAAATTCACTTCTCCTAATCCAGGTTCTATCTTGTGTGTACCCAAAACAGTTCTAAACTGTATAGAGAAAATACTTCCAAAAGATATCTAAAAACGAAACCACTTTACCAGTACCTCACGATGAACTCTTTGTCATAATACCAGTGAATACGTTCACCCAAATTAATTGGCTTTGCATTTTCTCCATTGGCAATCCTTCTAGCAATGAACTTTTCTTGAATATGAACTATGTTGAGTGAATTTCCCTGTCTGGTCATAGAATTTATTTGAAATGTTCTCATTAAATGAAAAAGTGAGTTGCTGAAAAGGCATTACATTGGGTAATCGGAGCTGAATATCAATTTGGATCTGGTTATCTTCACCTTTTTTTTCCCCCCACAGTGGACATAATGGATCTTTAATAACCATTGTGCACTTGTGTCTATACCTCAGTAGAGGTATTATTTACATCCTCCATAGAAACCATTTTTTTCTGAATTTAATGCAAATTTGTGGTAAAGGGGAGAATGATCTTTATAGCAGATGTCTTTTGCAAGGGCTTTCATTGAAGTCTCAAATAGAGTTTAACCAGCCTAAGGATTACAAATATTTAAACTAATATTGACTTGTTAAATCGCATCTTTTGTGTTTCTATCTGCATTTTTTTTGGCTTACAATAATTTGGCCTTCGATTTTGCAAATTTGGCTCCTGCTTCCAAGTCTTTTCTGTTTAATGTGCATAATGACATAAGTGAATAGACACTATGCCTTCAATGCAATTAGGAGTATTATTTTCAAATGTTATTACATTTAAGAGTAACACCCCCTTTGCTTTCTGTAATTTTGAAAATGTCATAAACATCTATAAGTATATTGGTGAGCTAAAGGTTTTGGAATGAGTTACGGTTAAAGGCTGGTATGTTTTTGAATCCAAAGCATTTTAAAATTGAAATGCAATTGCACCCATGTTTTCATTTATAATTGTATAACCTCTGCAGGATCACGGTTAAGTTTTGCCAGATCTACATAATTCTTCTAAATGTTTTCTTGACTTTGTACTAGCAAATAACACTTCAGTTCCACATTGGACATCAAGCAAGTTACGTAACCATGCTATGAGAGCAGCATTGGTGAATCTAAAAAGACCCTTGCTAAAGATATATTGTTAATCTCTTGAGTTGATACATTTGTTGAATTGCTGGTTTTCCAGATTAGATCATTCATTGCATTGAATGTCCAGTAGTGAATCTATGTGCACTGGGATATTGCTGTTTCATTCCAAATTATCCATCTTAAAGTTTAGAATTAACTCCCTGCTAAATGTAGTCTTTACCAGCTCTGCTAGCCAAAGGAGGGTTGTGGAGGTATTGTTTAAGCAGCTGCAAATAGGAAATGAGCAACATTGTGTAGAAAATCTTTTAACTTGGGTACAAAAACTTGATCTAATGTTTAATAGAATATTATGTAGAGTTTTCATAATTGAATTTTTTTTTAAGGAGTGGTCTGGATCTCCAAGCATGAGCACCTACATATGTATAGAAAATGCTTTCTCTAAACCATTTCGCCACATAACTACAGGCTGCACGGAGGTTCAGGTTCTATTCAAAGGGACCACGGTTGGTGTTCCATTTTTGTCCTCTACTGTTCTTTTCATCGATTCGTTTATCAGCGCTGTGAAACAAGATATAATGCAGAGCTGTAATAACATAAGTTGATGCCTGGTATGGGATTGATGCCATGATGGTGCCAACGAATGAGAGGGCTAGTATGAGCGAGGAAGGAGAGAGCGCATGCAGACCTGGTGGTGCATTTTAAAGCATGGAAAGATGTGGCTCTCAATCCCTTGGCATGGTGAGAGAATGCAGAGGAGAAGTGGGATACAGTACGAATGTTTTTCTTGTATTCACAAAGGACGTCCGTGGCTGATGAGGGAGAAAAAACTTTGGAGTGGTGATATTTGCTTGTACCTTGAGTAATTGGAAAATGTTGACTGTGTTTAGTGAAATGAATTTCTCCAGGGGTTGAAACCAAGAAAATCTCAGTTCGGTAGTATTTAAAAAATCTAAAAAAATCAGAACATTGGGTTGCAATTTGAGTTAGAAAATAAATATTTGCAAAGGGTTTAATTCTAACTGAAATAAACATTCTTCTAATTATAAAGTGCACAATAAAATAATTTTGCTTTACGCTTGAATTAAGTTGCAGGTTGTTTGGTAAATGCAATTCCGTCAGTCCCTAAAAAGCTACAAAGAGGACTGCTAATGTTTTTAATCTAGTTTCAACCCCTGAATAGTTTGTATCTTTCCCCTCCCTGTTAACCATGTGTGCCGAATGGTTGGTGATGTATTTTTGTATTACTGATTTGTAAGTGTGGACAAGTGAAATGATGTGGTGTTATGAAGGAACAATATTCTGGGGAGTGTATTGTGTATTGCCTGCCGGAGATGACTTGTGTGAGCTCAGTGTTAATCTTGAACAAGAGTGTACGTTTGTGTTTTCTGCGAGTTTATTGTGAATGAATAATAAATGACTGCTTGAGTTAAGTGTGTTTTGAAGCCCATTTTTTAAAATGTCATTGTAGGTAATTCTTAATAAAAATTTAACTTGACTGAACATTCTCGTCTCTGCATTCTGACACGATAAAAGACAGAAAAATAAACGTGGAAATTATGCAAATTTCTTAAGAATGTATCTCGTACATTAAAAGTTAACCTTTTCAGGTCTTTATATATTTTACAGGTTTTGATTTCATTCTCCAAACATAAACATTGATAAATGTTTCGAAGATGTTCATTTTGCATCTTGTTTCCACTCAAAAAATAAATAGGGCTTTTCATTTTCTCCTTTAAAATTGTCACAATTTAATTTCATGGGGGGGGTATAGCTTCCATGGGTGTGAGTAGCCCACTGGTATCTCTTTCAAGTGAGCATCCTTTTTTTTAAATCTGGTACTGGGTTGGTGAGTTCCTTTATATTACAGCTAAGACTAATTCTGATCTCTAATACTGATCAGTGTATAGCTAATTCAAAATCTTAGGCAAACTTATTTGCATTCTGGATGTTGTGCTTGGCCTATCAGAAAGTACTTGATGCTTATTTACTGGGGATATCCTTTTGTTTCTTTTTATCTTTTTTTTTGTGTATCTAAAGTCTAAAAATCTGGTTACTTAATATGGTAATCATTTATTGTTTTTGATGGTGTTCTAAGTTTAAGTAGAAGTGTCATGAGGATTCCCAGTGGGAGCCTATCTTGGATTTTGCTTAAAGTTAACGTTTTTCGGTGAATAGATGTTTAAATAGATGAACATTTCTTACATCAACAATAGGTCTCCTGAAGCAAATTACTTCATTTTCATGGAAGCTGTAATTCAATTTTCTGACTTTGTTTACTAGAGATTACCATTCCCAGCACCAGGTGAATGTTTTCTTCCTGCGATTTCCTGTTTTTTTTAATCATAGGGGGTTTACCGGAGTTCTGGTAAAATGTTGACATTTAAAGGTAGGGTTATTGTATGAGTACTCTAGAATAAATAGCAGATGTGTCCTGGTTTTTATTGTTGCTAAAATTTAAATGTTTTGCTGATGTTGGTTTGGTAGCATAGTCCCAAACTGGCAAAAGCTACTAATTCTGTCAAGTGTTTTAAAGTGATTTGGGTGAGTTCATTGAAGATTTCAGCTATTAGTGGAGATCCGTAGCAAAGTTTGAAAATTTTCTACAGTTTTAATTATCACATTTGAAAGTTTAGATTTTGGAGGTTTTATTTATAATCTATAATCATCTCCAACATTAGTGGTAGATTAGATGTGAGGTTTGAATGTGAAGAAGTGAAAAGGGAAATGTGTGTACCTACTACCACATTGGGTAAGTATTGAGCTTAAAAAAAAACATGGATCTCTGGGTTGTCTTTTTTTGGTTGCTCTTTGAATAGTTTTGGGACATGCGACGCAACCAAAATAATAGGTTTAGCTGGTTGTTTATCTCATTTGTGGGATTGGCTTTAGGGTTTCCCTGTGTACAGGAACAACACTGGAGGTGTTTCATTGGCTCTGAAGTTGAAACTTTCTGAGGACTTGGTGCATCCTATGAGGCAATTCTTCATAAGATGTTTATGATGAAAGGAATGGACATATTTTCATCCTTTCATCATAAACATCTTATGAAGAATTGCCTCATAGGATGCACCAAGTCCTCAGAAAGTTTCAACTTCAGAGCCAATGAACCACTTCCAGTGTTGTTCCTGTACACAGGGAAACCCTAAAGCCAATCCCACAAATGAGATAAACAACCAGCTAAACCTATTATTTTGGTTGCGTCGCATGTCCCAAAACTATTGACCTGTTGTGGAATCTTGTATGTCGACATGTAGGTTTGATCTTTCATTCACTCTTCTATAATATTTCCCACCAATGTCACTGCAGTTGTACTAATGTGGAAGGTACACAAAAATGCTGGAGAAACTCAGCGGGTGCAGCAGCATCTATGGAGCGAAGGAGATGGGCAAAGTTTCGGGCATGTGGAAATGGTCAAATAATTTAAAATGTTATTCTCTTGAAGCACACGTGCAATGAATCCAAGTACTAATGTATGTATATTGTATGTGCTGCATACGTCTGTCCCCATTAAAACCTCTAGTACTCCAATTGTTGATGCTTGGAGCTTAACAATTTTTTTAAATCAAATTAAAAATGCAAAATTTCTCGTCTCTTTATGCACTGAATTTTCTCCCATCTTTATTTTCTTGGGATGTTAGATCAGTTACAATACTGATTTATAAAATACCTTTTTGTATGTAGGAATTTTATGTACAAATGTATTGTAAGTTTGAAGTAACGGTCCATATTCTCCAGAGATGCATTCTGACACGCTGTATTACTCTAGCACTTTGGGGTTTTTTCTAAGTTTCCTTAACTTTCCTTGTTGCTTCCCATCCCAGCAGGCAGCATCCTGATATGTATTTTGCAGTTTATCTCGCAGGCTAATTGATAAGAATATCTGTACTGGAGAAATCTTTGCAATAATTTTATAAATGCAATGTTATTTGGAATGTTCTCCCTTTTCAACTGCTTTTTTTTGGTTCTAATATAGTTTCCACTGCAGGATATGTATTTTTAATTGAAATCAGTGTTGAGATCCCTGCACTATTTTCACTTTTCTGCTGTCTATGTAATTCAAATGTTTAATAGTTCCACTTAAATATCACAAACCTTACTGGGAATTTCTGTTTTAAACCACCAGAGATTTGCAAAAGTAACTATTTCACAGAATTGTCATTTACTGAAGAAGGACATAAAGAAACATCATAAATAGTATTTTGAGGATTGATAATTTGCTCTCTGCTATAATGTTTCTTCTAGGGTGAAGATGGCTACTCCAACTCTCTGCAGCTAGTTTTCCAATTGTGGTCAATTCCTGCCCTGGCTCCAGAGAGATTGAGACGATGTGTCAAAACATTCCCATCCAGACTATTGTCTGTTCTACACAATCTGAAATGAATGATGGAAAACTAGGGTGCATGCAACAACTCCTTAATTGCTCAAATGCATTATTGTAGATTTCTCATGGGGATTTAAAAAAAATCTTCTAAAATTGCCTAAACACACATGGCCCAAAAAAGTTGTATTTCAGCTCATCATTATGGGTCAAGTGCTTAGAATTGTGCCGTAGTCATTGGGCAATTATTACACTGCCATTGTGGATGAATTCGCCAATTAGAACTTGAAGATCACACATTTCCATGGATACTTAAGGTAAGTTTCATTGGGCTACAGGTAAATTTAAAATATACTTCCATTTCATAGTGATATAAATTTGCATGCAATGTAGCACTAGCTTCACAAAGGTGAATATGCAAGGTTGTGAAAGTAGATGAGTGGAGTTGAGATTATCATCTAATCTGCCATGATTTTATCAAATTGAACAGGTGGGAACCTGATGACGTGTTCCTGATATGTATGTACAAATTGTTTCTTAATTTAATGATGCTGGCCATTCCCTTGCATATTATCCTTTCGATGTGTAAAAGTGCATGTTAGATTTCAGGTGTTGCCTCAGCAATGACCTATCAACTGCCCATATCCCTGTCACGGGTAATTGTCATAAAACATTAATAATCGCTTGTAGCAAACACGAACCAGAATGCATTCTATTTTACATCTTACTATTGAACTTGCATTGATCTTTGTTATGTTTGGCTCTTAATCTTGGAGTCCTGTGATCATTTGATTAAAGGCTTAATTGCTCTTGTCTACTAACTTAAATACTTCTCAATTCATTAGATTTAAGAATATAATTCTATTTCTCAGTCATCAAGATATTTAGTGTATAAATTGATTATCCATCATAATGACAGTTGGATGGGTGTAACTGCCCACTTGTGCATCTTGAGAAATCATTATTTGTGTGTTTTTCTGGGTGACTGACCTTTAAATCCTAGAATCGTGCAATTTATTATTTGAGTCTCACAATTTAGGATGCGTATATCACTTGCAGGAATATCTTTTCCAGCTAACATATAATTGCCAGTTCAATACAAAATGTAACAGAAACCAACAAACAACCAAATACTGTTGTCAATAAAGTATTAAAAATTCAATGGCAAAATGTCTGATATTTATTTCCCAACATGTTGGAAGATCCATTTTTATTTTGTAATTAGATGATCCCTTCTCGTTTTAATTACGATTACAATTGTCTTACCAGAATCTGTTTCCCACTTATCAACCCTGTTTAAATCAATTTATTACAAGTTTAAATCAATTTATATTAACACAATTGTACTTCCCTCTGAAATAACCCATTGCGCCGCGTGGTAAAGAAAATATTATTATGATTTAGAAAAAAGGGTGTGGATGACTGCTCATGTTACTCAGCATTTATTTGTGGTTTTAATTAGCTTCAATTTGATTAATTTCCTTGTGGTTTACGGTCCTAGTTCCCAAATGCTGCCATTGACCATTTTTACCTTAAATTCCTTTTTCCCAGGACATGGATAGTTGTGACATTTCTTCGTGTCTTAGGATTTTTTGTTACTGCATATGAATGTAAATTGAACTAGCATTCTCTAAGCTTTGTTTTTAAAATAAGGTATTTTGTACGTTTGCTATTTTGTTCCCCCACCAGGGAACAAATACTTGTCTTAAGTGCTAGTTCATTTAAATATAAAATCTACACGTTGCAAAATAAATACAAATATACTTATTTTTTGTGCATTTACAACGCTGTCTACCATAGTTATTCCCATCATGGATTTCACTGTTTTTATTTGCTAGGGCTGCTGATTCGAATGAGTGTTTTTAAGGGAACTAATCATGCATTATATGTTGAGATATGGCAATTATAGGCAATTTGTGGGCTGCTGCAAGTAGTTCACAATGATTTGGCTCTAATTAAATGGACAAAATTGGCATACATGCTGAGATTATCCACTACAGTCTGATTCCTGGGATGGGAGGACTGATACGAGGGCTGTCAGACAAGTCACAATGGGACATGCAGCCTGTGAACAACTCTTGAAACAATGTATTGGCCTGGTCCTCAATATATTGGTAGTGGGATCCTAAAGGGCTTGTCCCACTTTCACGACCTCTGTCGAGTTTGTCCTTGACTCGTACTACCTGCTGCCCTCAGGCAGACGGTACAGGTCTTTCAAAACTCTCACAAACAGACTCAGAGACAGCTTCTACCCCATAGCCATACGTGAACTTAACAATGCAAAATAAGAAATAACACTCACATTCAACTGAATGGTTCTACCTCAGCTGCTATTGTTATTTATCTTATTTTTATTTTTTTTAATGTATATATTTTTACCTTTTCTTATATATTTAAAATTGCTCTTGTGAATCGCACCGTGGGATTGACTTTTAAATTTCGTTGTACCATGTGCAATGACAATAAAGAAATTCATTCATTCACTTGCAGCATGTCATCACAAGGTCGTAGGTACTCGTGGCATCAAGTAGGTCGGGGCATTTTTTCTACCATGATGAAAAATATCCACGAGTAAAAAAGGTGAATTGGGTCGTGAAAATGGGACAGGCCCTTAAATCTTGGCAATACCACTGAAATTCATGGCCAGGCGATTATACTTTTTATCAGATATGATCTTAATCTGTAGTGACCTCTCCATCCATTGTGTTTTCAATGTTGTGTTACTTGTTACTTAATGTTTATAAAGATATCTTCATACCACAATGGTGTACTGTTGACATAAATAATCACTTGCATCACCTTTAGAATTCAGATATTTGGCTCACATTTATACCAGGTATGGGACAAGGTCCAAAGTAGTGGTGCTTGTGCCACTAAACTTGTACAGAGAGTAGATTATTGCTAAGTGCCTCTCAATTGTGCTGTTGATACCACAAAACAGCACTTTGCAGATGACCAAGAGTAGATTGGTTACACAATTAGTTGATTGGATTTGTCTTTTTTTGTGAATTGGGCACATCCGAACTGTTTTCAGGAAAACACCAGGATTAAAAAAATTGTATTGGAACAGCCTCGCTAGCTCTGGAGCACAGATTAAGTACAAAAGCCATACTCTAGTCCTGTAGCTTTTAGTTTGTGCTTTCAAACGTTTCTTAGTATCACGTGGAGTAAACGACTAATATTAGCTGATGACGCAGAACATCGCGATTAAGATATGTGAATTAAACCCTTCGGGTGAATCTAGTGTTTGATAACTACTTGCTGGTATCTGCCATTACAGGATAGAGATGTTTATTGAATTGTCAGACCTTAGCCAATTAATTGAATATCATTCACAATTAGATGTGTCAGAGCAAAGCCCTGCAATTCTTCAGTTGTGGAGTTACTAAATATGGGCAGAAGAACTTTTCACTTATGGTGGTAGGTATATGGAATGAGGGGCAACTTCACACAGGGTGGTGGGTATATGAGATGAGTTGTGAAGGAGGTTGAGGCAGAAGCTATGCCAATGTTTAAAAGACATTTGGACAGGTTCATGAATAGGAAAGGGTTAAAGGGATGTGGGCAGGTGGGACTAATGGGGTATATTAGTCGGCATAGGCAAAGTGGGCCAAACTGCCTGTTTCCTTGCTGTGTGTCTATGACTGAGATGTAATTGCCAAAGAGGTAGAACTACAAAAATTTATGTGTAGATTGCAGCCATGGTGGGCAAAGCTTAGTTGTCTAAGGAATGAACAAGTAGACTGGGCCTGTGTGCTTCAGAAATGGAGATGAATGAGAAGTGCACACTTGACAGGCCGGATAGAGGGAGGGTATTTGCATGAGGTGAGGGCTCTAATTCCAGGATCTTGATTGAGGATGTTTACAAATTAGCTGAGAAATTGCTTAACTCGGGCATGAGATTTCTCCACGGATTTTGAAATTCGTTAAAAATCTAAAATTGGATTTCCGCGAGACAGTGAGGGCGGGATTGATGACCGAGGGCGCCGATTGGACGAGAGGGACGTCGGGCGGGACAAAGCGAAAGGCCGGGAGCCCAGGTAGCGGCGGCAGCGGGAGCGCACTGGGCCGGGAAAGGCTGGGGCTTTGTTGTCAATAAGCGTTTTAAAGCAAGTAGAGGGAATGTGTGCGAGCCCCGGTGAGCAGAAGGGGGAGTATGAGGGGACGTCCCTGTGAATATGAGCAGTGAGGGGGGAGGCTGTGAGTGAGTGGGGAAGCCTCTGAAATTAAGGGTAAACAGGCAAGAAAACGGTTTCATTTCAAGATACAAGTATCAAAAAAATCTGCGTTGTCCCTTGGAATCCTACCAGGGGCCAATGTCCCCTGGACCCCCATCACTATTATTTTTTCTTTCTTTTTTCTGCCTCATGCCTGTAACAGAGTTGTGAACTTTTTGAATTGCCTATACTTGAGGGAGCTGTGACAATCAAGTTCATTCAAAACAGTCATTTCTACATATGGGAACTGTTAGGTATGGCGATAGCCAAGGAAAATGCCATTTAGGCTGATTCATAGGAAACGCGCCAGGCAAATTCGATGCGTGCAGTACAAATTTGGTGTGGCAACACCTCTTAAGACCACAAGCCCTTGCAGAGGGCTGTCCAGTCCATCCACTCCACCTTTGACTGCATCTGCACTGTGCTGCCTCAGTAAAACAGCCAACATTCTCAAGACAGACACAAAATGCTGGAATAACTCATCAGGATAGGCTGCATATCTTGAAAGTGTACACAAAATTGCTGGGGAAACTCAGCGGGTGCAGCAGCATCTATGGAGCCAAGGAAATAGGCGACGTTTCGGGCCGAAACCCTTCTTCAGACTGATGGGGGGTGGGGAAAGAAAGAAGGAAATGGGGAGGAGGAGGAGGAGCCCGAGGGTGGGAGGGTGGGAGGAGACAGCTAGAGGGTTAAGGAAGGGGAGGAGACAGCACGGGCTAGCCAAATTGGGAGAATTCAATGTTAATGCCATAAGGACGCAAGGACCCCAGACGTAATATGAGGTGCTGTTCCTCCAATTTCCGCTGTTGCTCACTCTGGCAATGGAGGAGACCCAGGACAGAGAGGTCGGATTGGGAATGGGAGGGGGAGTTGAAGTGCTGAGCCACCGGGAGGTCAGGTAGGTTATTGCGGACTGAGTGGAGATGTTCGGCGAAACGATCGCTCAACCTAAGCTTGGTCTCACCGATGTAAATCAGCTGACATCTAGAGCAGCGGATGCAGTAGATGAGGTTGGAGGAGATACAGGTGAACCTTTGTCGCACCTGGAACGACTGCTTGGGACCTTGAATGGAGTCGAGGGGGGAGGTGAAGGGACAGGTGTTGCATTTCTTGCGGTTGCAACGGAAAGTGCCCGGGGAGGGGGTGGTGCGGGAGGGAAGGGAAGAATTGACGAGGGAGTTGCGGAGGGAGCGGTCTTTGCGGAAGGCAGACATGGGGGGAGATGGGAAGATGTGGCGAGTGGTGGGGTCACGTTGGAGGTGGCGGAAATGGCGGAGGATTATGTGTTGTAGTTGCCGGCTGGTGGGGTGAAAGGTGAGGACCAGAGGGACTCTGCCCTTGTTGCGTGTGCGGGGATGGGGAGAGAGAGCAGTGTTACGGGGTATGGATGAGACCCTGGTGTGAGCCTCATCTATGGTGGCGGAGGGGAATCCCCGTTCCATGAAGAACGAGGACATTTCCGATGCCCTGGTATGAAATGTCTCATCCTGGGAACAGATGCGGCGTAGGCGGAGGAATTGGGAGTAGGGGATGGAGTCTTTACAGGGGGCAGGGTGGGAAGACGTGTAGTCCAGATAGCCATGTGAGTCAGTGGGTTTGTAATGTATGTCGGTCAGGAGTCTGTCCCCTGCGATGGAGATGGTGAGGTCAAGGAATGGTAGGGAAGTGTCGGAAATCGTCCAGGTGTATTGGAGTGCCGGATGGAAGTTGATGGTGAAGTGGATGAAGTCAGTCAGTTGTGTGTGGGTGCAGGAGGTGGCACCAAAGCAGTCGTCAATGTCTGGAAAGTGTGATGGGTGATGTTTCGGGTTGAGGCCCTTTAGTCTTGCCCCGAAACATCATCCATTCCTTCTCTCCAGAGATGCTGCCTGTCCCGCTGAGTTACTCCAGCATTGTGTGCCTATCTTCGATGTGAACCAGCATCTGCAGTTCCTTCCTAAACATTCTCAAGAACGTTTTTGACAATATGAACATTACCACCAGGTTCAGGAACAGCTTCTTTCCTGCTATTAGAATACTAAATGGTCCTCTTCTAAACTAAGATGTTTACAATTTTCCAACCTAGCTCATTTGTGGACTTTGGATTTTTTTGTAATGCTGGTAATACTCCACTGATCTTTTGGTATTTTTCTCATTGCAATACCTGCTGTACTTGTGTATGTTCTGACACATGCTACATTTCCAATAACAACCACTGCGAGTGTCACCTGTGTATAAGGAGCACTTGATTGTGCAGCAGATAGTGCTGCTGCTTCACAGCTTCAGTGACTTTGATTTGTTCCTCCTACAGACTGTTGCAGTCATACAGAAGGGAAACAGACCCTTTGGCCCAACTCCTCAATACTGACCAAGATGTCCCTTACAAGCTAGTGCCATTTACCCATGTTTGACCCATATACTGAAAAACCTTTCCTGTCCACGTACCTGTGCAGATATTTTTTAAATGTTGTTGATACTGCCTCAACTGCCTTCTCTGGCAGCTCTTTTCATATACCCACTACCATTTGTGTGGAAAATGTTGCCCCTCTGGTTCTAATTAACATTTTCCCCTCTCACCTTAAACCTATCTACCAGTGACAACACTCTCAGGGAACTATATACTTACTTCTAGATCTCTGCTTTACAACACTCCCCAGGGCTATTCCATTCACTGAAGGGTTTGCCATGGTTTCATCTCCCAAAAAGCAATACCTTACACCTTGCCTGAATTAAACTCTATTTATATCCAGCTTTTCAAGCTGTAATTCTTGATAATCATTTTCACTGTCTATTTTCGTGTCATTGGCAAATGTTGATCATGCGTGGTATATTCTCATCCAAATCACTGATATAGGTGACAAACAGCAATTGATACGCCACTAGTCATGGGTGTCCAATCCAAGAAACAGCCCTCCACCACCACCATCCCCTGTTTCTTACCACTAAGCCAATTCTGTATTCACTCACCCATGTGATTTAACCCTCCAGAGCAGCTTACCATGTGGATCATTTTCAAAGGCACGGTGTGGAGTTGCACATTCTCCCCTTGCACTTCTGCATGCTCCAGTTTTCTCCAATTTCCCAAAGGTGAGCAAGTGAGCACACCTATAGAACAGGTGGGTAACAAGAGAGTTGAGAGCATTAATTACAGGGAAGGAAATGGGAATGACCTGAAAGCCAGCATAGATTCAATGGGCAAAGTATGTTCCAAGGAAATATTATAATAATAACAAGATAAATATCATGGAGGGATAACTAGAGATATCGGTAATATTGATCAGAAGGCTTGAAGATGTTTTAAAATCACACTTTGCAATTTATTTTGAAAAATTACTATTGCCATGATGTGCATTAATGGTTAGGAAGTACAATACATCCTGCGGTGATAGTAACCATACATTCAGTGGTAGCACTAACCATGCACTGATGGTGAGAAGTTTAATGCGTGTTTTAAATCTGTATCTGTCGGGTATGCGAGAGAATTGATTACAGGGAAATGTGATGGATAAAATATTCCGAGTTAGCACCCTGTTGAGGGGCTGACTGGCCTTCAAGATGGAAAGGAAATATGAGAATTATGAGATGATTTGTAAGTGTTCCTGAAGAAATCACGTTCTGTCTTTCATCGTAGATGATGAGGCACTGAGAGGTTGGGAAATGAAATGCCTTATGCAAAATATCTATCCTTGACCTGAACTTGAGGACATGGTTCTAATCTATTCCATTTAGATTTCTGACCAAACATGACATTAAGATATTGATACCAGAAGAAAGTTGCTGATTGTTTTGTTATTGGAGGTAGGTTTTGATCCATTCTTGCAAATGCACAGATGTTATTTTGGATAGGTTTGGACACTGGCCAGGTCTCTGGATGCTGACCTGAGTATTGCAAAAACTTTGTATATTTATAATTCCAAGGTAAAGCTGCAGTTGGATAACAAAAGACTGGATGTTGAAAACTCACTGATGTGCCCTAAAGCTGAGTTTACTATTGTCCCTGCCACACCCAAGGCCACTCATGAGAGATGTTTTCTCATTTCTGTCTCAAATGAAATTCTATTAAAACGCACACCACATAATAAAGTTATAGTCACTTTATTTGTTGTCATACAGGAGTGTCTCTACCAGGAACATTAAACAATGTGATGCACATTGAATGTTTGAAGAAATATGTACACTGGACAAGTGCTAACTGCAGATGGAAGTATTACCTAATTCTCAATGTTGCTCAATCTATAACTACTCTTTCAAATGTCAGTAACTCTAAAAAGAGCACAAGGTGATCAGTTTGAGTTATGTGTTCCCACTCGAGCTAACAAAAGGGCAAGTAGCTCCTGCTGCTAAAAAAACAGATTAGTTCTCACTCGTATATGGTGCAGCCTGATATACTTTGCACCTGACATCCAGGCAATGTGGCAATGTCATCCATTGGGGAATGCATAAGCTTGTGCCGTAACTGACAAAATACTTTCCTGGTATCCCTCTATTCCCTGCACTTCCATGTGCCTATCTAAAAGCCTCTTAAACGCCACTATCATATCTGCCTCCATCACATCCCTGGCAATGGTGTTCCAGGCCCACACTACTGTAGAAAAAAACTTGCCCAAACGGCTCCATTAAACTTATAAGAGCTCTGCCCCCTGTGTTGGATACTAGTGCCCTGGGAAAAATGGTCATGACTATCTGTATGTGTGTGTCTTTCTCGCTCTGTATATATATTATACATATATGTGTATGTACATGTGTGTGTATATATACATATGTGTGTTTGTGTGTATATCTGATTGTATGTGCTTGCTCTCATGCATATCCACTTTTTGTGCCTCTGCCTTTTTCCAGTCTACCTCTATTTGATTTATAAACTTTTGATTTTTAGTATAAAAGAGGTTAACCTCCCATTTATCCACATTAAACTCCTCATTTGCCATCAATTTGCCCATATGTCATGTATTTGTTCATTCACCCGACTTGCCCAAATCGCATTGGATCCTCTGCACACTCCTCACACTTCGTCCCAGCTTTTTGTGGTCTGCAAACTAGTAAGTAAACAAGTTCCCTCATTCAAATCATTAAAATATATTGTGACTAGCTGTTGCCCAAGTACTGATCCTTGGGGCAGCCTTCAATCAGTACCTGCCATCCAGAAACACTCCTTAATTCTGTTAAGATAGACACAAAGTGCTGATTCAACTCAATCCATCAAGCAGCAACTCTGGGGAAAAAAGAGGATGGGTGACGTTTCAGGTCAAGACCTTTCTTCAGACTTAAAGTAGGGAGGTTGAGATTTTTTTTGTTTTATATTCTCCTGCAAAATCCATAATATTGCCAATGAGATTTTTTACATTATTCTGTATATCATAGCTAAGGGTGAAGGGGCGAACAGATTTAATTTATTATAAGATCATAATTAATAGAAGCTGAATTAGGCCATTCGGTCCATCAAGTTTACTTTGCCATTCAATCATGGCTGATCTATCTCTCCCTCCTAACCCCATTCTCCTGCCTTTTCCCCATAACTTCTGACACCCGTACTAATCAAGAATCTATCTCTGCCTTAAATATATCCACTGCCTTCTGTGGCAAATAATTCCATAGATTCACCACTCTCAGACTAAAGATTTATTTGATGTGCCAAGAGATTGTGAGAACAAATTCTGCAACAGGAATCTAGGTTGTAAGATTTGTTACTGAAAGGCAATGTGGAGAACGGAATGAAATATCAATCGCATGGAGGAAAGAAAACACAATGCATTGTGGCTTAGAATACATCTCGCATTAAGTGATTTGGTTTATTAATCATTGGTGATCTGGCATATACCACGATAAACAAATAATTTACAAAGATTAAGTACAATTGTAATAGAGCTGGAAGACCTTCGCAATACTTCGCTTCCGCTTCAGTATTAGTAGTCTCTCCTTCATCGACTGTTAAAGGAAGGTACAGGTTTACCACTGGGAGGCAGTATTACCATAGTCTACATTGAACCAATATAAAGCCTCTGTTTAAATAGAGCTATTGGCCTGCATTTCATTGTGCTTCATGTAGAACTCCTAAAATTTCCTTCCATACCGACTGATGTGTTCTGGGCATTGGCACTGTATATGTAACTCCTTTCAGTACAATGCTGATCTTTAAGGACATGAAGAAATTTAGGAATAAATTATTTGTGTTGCATTAAATGTGTCTAAAGCTGCAGCAAGAAAGAATTGTATTGTTCCTGATGATTAAGTATTCTTGATTCTTGAACTGTGTGTTGTTTTAATACTTTAGATTAGTTAAAATGGTAGAAGGTTGTTTTGATTTTCCTTTAAATTGAATCAATGACAGTTTTATTGATAGCTGTAAAATGTTCATCAGAGTTTAAATATCTTGATAGCTTAAACGTAGCAGATCAGGGGCAGGGCCTTGCAGCTTGTCAAGGGTTCACAGTGTATTTTCATGAGTGATATTTGCTTTGATGGCACTGTTCAAAGCCCATGCCTCACATAACGTCTTGCTGCTCAACTCGGGGAACCTTCTTGACCACAAAGTCCAGTCAAAACTGGATGATTCTGATTCTGAAAACACTTTTCTTCCACCAATACCAGTTTCCTCTCTCTTTCATTTGACTTTTGATTCCAAGGAAGTTATCTTCATCCTCTACCATGAAAACAGGGCCTGATGGCATATCCCAGAGCAATACAGCTGGCAGCCTTGGGAATAGTGCATGCATTGATTGTGACCTTTCAAAATTGTACAGCATATGGTACAAGTCTTCCAGTGATGTTGCCTGAGTTACTCTGGCATTTTGTGTTTTTCCAAAAAAAAAATCTTGGGCACTGCCATGGAATAATTGATTAACTTTCCAGATGCAGAGAAGAGTGGAAATGTTTTGTCTCTGCCCTAATCATCACGGAACAAAAAAATGAGAGAGCCCCAGTCATTTAAAAATAATTATAAACATACTGCAGGTTGATTATAGTTTTGCAAAGCTGCAGATACACTAAAAAAAAAACTAACTACATCAAGCTGTTCAGAGGACCTAGGGAAGTAACACAAAGAGATGAAAACAATGAAACACAAATTCCTAATTTGAGGCTAGAAATTAGATTGTAACAGAAGGCAGTTTTGATTGAAAGAATTGGAAACTGTGGAATGTCTTGTTTGATGGCAATGTCTGCTCTGGAGATTCCAGTGATTTATTTATTTTGCTACTCCAAGACAACTGTAGTTTGAAAAGGATGTAATAACTGTATGTTTCAAATTATTGTTCTGAATAAAGCAGGCATGCTGAGGTTAATTCGGTGATGCAAAAAACTCAAAGTCCAATATCCTCAATGTACAATTCAACAGTACCCAAGCTCATGGAAGGACTGTTCAGAAGTCTTATAACAGAAGGGAAGAGGATGTTCCTGATTCTGGTGGTGCGTGCTGTCAAGCTTCTGTACTTTCTGTTCCACACCTAGGCTGTGGAACAGCATCCCCTTTTCCATCAGAACTGCCCCCTCCATCGACTCTTTTAAGTCAAGACTAAAGACTTATCTATACTCCCAAGCCTTTCCTGACGTCCTCTGAGTGAGGGCTACATGTATATATGTCTGTAGTCTGTTTTGTTGTGCTATTCTTATCTATATTACTAAATCTCTGCTCTTGACCGCTTTTGGCCGTCTGTGCTGCGATTTCCGAGAGAACGCCGCCACCTACGGCCGTTATTTTTGGCCACCTCGCTCAGAGCCCCCCTCCGCCGCATGTGTGCCGAGGATTTTTCCCGTCGATGAAAAATGAGAGATATTAATGTTTTTACAAAATTCACCATTCTCTCTGCTGCCCCTGCTGGAGGGAGGGGGAGAGACTATAAAACCAGGAAGTGGTGTGTCTCAATTAGTCTCTGCAAGATGGAGCTCTGTTAATTAGTCTCTGTCACTCTGAGCTCTGAATGACACTGAACAAATGTCTACATCACTGTGAGTACCCTTAATGTGGTTTGAAAATGAATATATGGTTAGTTTGAAGTAAAAAAGCACTGCCTGCAAATGGTTGTTTGGGTTGAAGTAAAAAGGCACTCTCTCTCTCCCCACCTCTCTCTCTCCCTCTCTCCCCCCTGTCTCTCCCTTTCTCTCTCACTCTCCCCTCCCCTCTCCCCCCCTCTCTCCTCTCCTCTCTTACCCCTCCTCTCTCCTCTCCCCCCCTCACCTCTCCCCCCTCTCACCTCTCCCCCCTCTCCTCTCCCCCCCCCCTCTCCTCTCTCCCCCCTCTCCCTCTCTCCCCCCTTCCTCTCCCCCCCCCCTCTCCTCTACCCCCCCCTCTCCTCTACCCCCCCTCCTCTTCTTCCCCCCCTCCTCTCCTCCCCCCCTCTCTCTCCCCCTCCCCCACCGTCCCTCCCCTAAACCCCCTCCCCTCCACACACCCCTACCCCCTTCCCCACCTCTCCCCCTCCCCTCACCTCGCCCCCCTCTCAGCACACCCCCTATCTCCTCTCCCCCCTCTCTCCATCCCCTCACCCTGTTCCCTACCTCTCCCCCTCACTCTCACCCTCTCTCTCTCCTCCCCTCCTCCCCCACCTTTCCCCCCTCACCCACCCCCTTCTCATCTCCACCCCCCTATCCCTCTTGCCCCTCTCTCTGTGTGTCTCTCTCTCTGTCTCTGCCCTTTCTCTCTCTGCCCTCACTCTCTACCCCCGCCTCCCCCTCCCTCTAGATGTGATTGCAAGTTGGGGGCTATGCGTCAGTAGATAGGGTGGTTATGGGGTAAAAGGAGCAAATTAATAATATTAATATAATATCAATGGGGGTAATTAGCGTGAGTGCGGGGGAGGGGATAGTTAGTGTGTGTGACGCTGCATGCCGCCCCCCCACCCACCCCACCCCACACAACCGCACGTTGGGGGAACAGACCCAACGGGTCTGCACTTGGTCTAGTAACAGATGTAAAGCACTTTGGCCAACAAGAGTAGTTTTTTAAATGTGCTATATAAATAAATGTGACTTGACCTGACCTTCTGATGGACGGGAGCATGCAGAAGAAGGAATGACCTGGGTGGGACAGGTCTTTGATTATGTTGGCTGCTTTTCTGAGGCAGCGTGAATTGTACATGGACTCAATAGTGAGAAGTTTGGTCTGTGTGATAAATTGAGCTACATCTTCTCCTCTAGTATCTTTGGATTGCACTGCGGGAGGCATAACGTCAGCCGCGTTTTGCATTGAGAAATGGCGGCCGTGACGCTACGTTACGTATTTCACGTCAGTGCGTTGGATTACGTAGGCGTGGAGCATCTTGCTCCGCTATAGGATCGTTGGTTGAATTCGTGTGTCCGCCACTAGCCGCCTCCATTTTGTCAGCTTGTTGTCGGGCTCCGTCGTTGAACGACCAACGGTCCGGGCTCACCTTCTATTCCGATAATTTTCCCGTCTTAACTTTTGTTTTCTCGCCGTTATAGCTACGCGTTTGCGTTTGTTTTTTTCCACCCTGGCCATGGCAGAGTACATACGTGTGGTCGACGAGGAGTCGGAGGAGCCGATGGAGATCCCGTCGGAGGACGACGGCACGCTGCTGCTGTCCACCGTGACGGCGCAGTTCCCCGGGGCGTACGGCCTGCGTTACCGCAACCCGGACAACCAGTGTCTGCGGGGGGTGCGGCTGGTGGAGGGCATCCTGCACGCCCCCGACAACGGATGGGGCAACCTGGTCTACGTGGTGAACTACCCGAAAGGTGCGGCCTGGTCTGCTCTGGCGTGGGAGGAGAGGGGGAAATGGGGGGGGGGAGGGAGGAGGGGAAGCAGGTTGTCGAGGTTTGGTAGGGAGAGAGAATGGTCACGATGTTCCCGATGTTGGGGAAGTTTAAGGATAAGGGGGAAATCTTTTAGGACCGAGATGAGGAAAACATTTTTCACACAGAGAGTGGTGAATCTCTGGAATTCTCTGCCACAGAAGGTAGTTGAGGCCAGTTCATTGGCTATATTTAAGAGGGAGTTAGATGTGGCCCTTGTGGCTAAAGGGATCAGGGGGTATGGAGAGAAGGCAGGTACAGGATACTGAGTTGGATGATCAGCCATGATCACATTGAATGGCGGTGCAGGCTCGAAGGGCCGAATGGCCTACTCCTGCACCTATTTTCTATGTGTCTATGAGTGATAGGAGCAAATTAGACCATTCGGCCCATCAGGTCAACTCGACCGTTCAATCATGGCCTCCTTCCCGACCGCATTTTCCTCCCTTCTCCCCATTAACGAGGGGGTTTGCGGCAGGTCTGCCTGGTTGTGGGTTGGGGAGGGGGCAGGCTGGTGTGGGTGGAGGTTAGTGGGGCCCGGATTGGTCTGATGGTACACAAAAATGCTGGAGAAACTCAGCGGGTGCAGCAGCATCTATGGAGCGAAGGAAATAGGTAACGTTTCGGGCCGAAACCCTTCTTCAGACCCTTCTTCTGAAGAAGGGTTTCGGCCCGAAACGTTACCTATTTCCTTCAGATTGTAGGTACACAATCGAAGTACATACGTGGTACACACCACGAAGGAACTGCAGATGCTGGAAAATCGAAGGTACACAAAAATGCTGGAGAAACTCAGCGGGTGCAGCAGCATCTATGGAGCGAAGGAAATGGGTAACGTTTCGGGCCGAAACCCTTCTTCAGACCCTTCGATTTTCCAGCATCTGCAGTTCCTTCTTGAACACTTGGTCTGGTGGTGGTTGGTTGGTTGGTTTTTGCAGGCGTCTGCACAGTCAAAACGATTGGAGGGAGTATCATCCCTCCCCCACCAATTGAAAAAAATACAGGTTGGAGGAACTTGGTGGTGAGGCAGGATCTGTGATTGTGGGGGGGAAAGACAAACTACATTTTGGGTCAGGGCATGATATATTGATTGTGAAGAAGGGCCCCGACCTGAAATGTCTGCCCATTTCACTCTTCAGATGCTGCCTGACCACTGAGTTACTCCAGCAATTTTTATTTTACCCAAGTTTACCGCACCTGCAATGTCGTCTCCTAACCTGTCCTTCCCATACCTTTAACATTAATGTGAGACATTGCATGGTAATGTGCTGGCAATTACAGCTATTAAGCCATTTTGAGACTGTTCTACACATCACTCACCTTGTCTGGTCCTGAGAACTAACTTGCATCTATCTCTAGGGCAACAAACAATGTTGCTGAAAAGCCGGTCAAGGCTCTCCAGGTTGGTTTTTACCTAAGATTCCAGCATCTTTTGGGCTATGGGAAGGGGATACAGTTGTATGTCTTGATCAGAGGGATCTGATGTTGCTGATTTCTGAAGATGAAAGCCTGCAGTTTCAGTAAATGTTGAAGGCAAATGGTATGTTGGTGTTTATTGCAAGGATTAGAGACACAAGTATGGTTGCCTTTCAAAGATTTTCTTAGGCCACAGCTGAAGTTCAGTCTTGGTTTCCGTGTTCTTTCTGATATAGAAATCTACGTAATGAAATTCCACTAAATTGATGAAACTGAGTGTTTTGGCATCAGGAACAGTCAAGTGCAAATACAGTGTTGTATTTGTTTTAGCAGAATCAGGAAATAATTCTGTATTGATGGGAAGTACCACTTCATTTTCAAAATTACAATTTGTTGTAAAAGGAATATGGAACTCGGTGTAATGGGTACAAACCATTGGTTCTGATGTTTCCTGTACTTGTGCATGTCTGAGTTAACCTTAAAATGTGCGTGTGCAGAAAAGACCTGCAGATGCTGATTTAAGGTAGACACAATGCTGGAGTAACTCTGGAACAGGCAGCATCTCTGGAGAGAAGGAATGGGTGATGTTTAGGGTCAAGACCCTTCTGTTCAGGGGGGGAGAGATCAGTAGAATTCAAATGTGCTGGATCACTTTCACACCCAGATATCTGTTTGTCTTTGCATCTAGACAACAAAAGGAAAATGGATGAAACTGATGCATCTTCAGCTGTGAAAGTGAAGAGAGCAGTTCAGAAGACATCGGACCTCATTGTTCTTGGCCTTCCCTGCAAGACGACAGATCAGGATTTAAAAGATTATTTTAGTACTTTCGGTGAAGTCATTATGGCGCAGGTGAGCTTCATGTCACAGGTGGCAAGGTATTGTAACATCCAAAAACTCTCATAATACAGCCATAAAATAACCCAAATCTATTTATTTGCTGTATACAAACAACTCTGTAGTTGTGTAGTAGTACAGATGAATTTAAGTTTCTTGTACTATGCTTACATTTTGTGTTGCTTATACATCTTGTTTGCAGAAATAATGTGTACGACACAGCTGAAACTTTAATATTATAAGTTTGTACACATTCTTGAGCTGAGTTTGCTGCATTTGAAGCATTTTGCCTTTTACCTACAATGATATAGGTACCATTTCCCCCTCATTGCTCTATAACCCAGCAACTTATTCTAGGTTTAGTTTAGAGATACGGTGTGAAACAGGCCCTTCGGACCACCGAGTGCGTGCCAACCAGCAATTCCAGCACACCGACACAAGCCTACACACACAAGGGACAATTTATACTTATACCAAGTATACAAACCCAAGCCATTTAACCTACAAGCCTACAGACGTCTGGGGTGTGGAGTAAAAATTGAAGATCTCTGAGAAACCCCATGTCATCACAGGGAGAACCTACAAACTCCGTACAGACAGCACCCTTAGTCTGGTCGAACCTGGGTCCGATTAAATCTTAACTTGGTCAAATGTGTTGGGTGAGGTTGCAATCTTGTTTGTAAAGTTTGGATGTTAAACATTTAGATGCAATAGAAATTTGCTGTACATGGAGGCTTCTTGTAATTACTTGCATAAATATTCTGAAATAACGTGTACATCTACAGGTGAAGAAAGATATCAAAACTGGGAATGCAAAAGGCTTTGGCTTCATCAGGTTCACAGAATATGAAACACAGGTGAAAGTGATGTCGCAACGACACATGATTGAAGGACGATGGTGTGATTGCAAACTTCCCAATTCCAAGGTATGTGCTTTTATTTTTCTCTTCACCTGGTTGTAGTTAGTTTGTACTAACATCTTCCTGAGAAGAGAAATGCTGTATAAAGAGCTGAATAAATGCTGTATAAAGAGCTGAAAGCAAATAATTTCTCTGTCTGAAGAAGGGTCTCGACCCAAAACGTCTCGACCCAAAACCAGCTTCGCTCCATAGATGCTGCCTCACCCGCTGAGTTTCTCCGGCATTTTTGTCTACCTTCTCTGTAAATCTACCTTTCTTTCTCGCTTTTCTTTGAATTTACTCGGTTCTGACTAATACCAAGTACCTGCATCTGTCATATATGCTTTTGTTTTGTTAAGGGAGCTTTGGCTTGGATTGCCTATCCTGTATTATAGGAATGTACTTATTCTGCAGCCAAAACACTTTTGCTTAAAGAATATTAAATTACAAATTTACTTCTTTGCCTTCAATTTACCACGGACAGCTTTGTTTTTGTCAAATTGAATTGTTTTTTTCTATTTGTCAACATTTTTGAAATTGTCTCTATTCTGTCCCACATCAATTCCACATCTTTTGGTGCTAATTTTCCTTTGGCTTGTTCTGAAACTTGGATAGTAGTACACCTCATGTCTCTCGCTACTCTTGTTCTTGTATCTATAATTATCCTGAAATTTAATCTTCAAAATCATTCACAGTTGTTGGCCTGAACTCTTTTTAAACTCAACAGGCTGTATTGCTACTGAGTTAAAATCGGGTAAACCATTGGCTTATTAAATAGCAGGGCAGGTTTCAGGGATTCAAGTGATTTGTTTCTTATGCGCAGAATGGTAATCCATTGTAAATTTGCAATTGATCTACCTTGCATAACATGATTCATGAGTTTACAATGTATGAACGTAAGCAATCTCAAGCCTTGAATTATTTCATAATCTTGATTTTTAAACTCTGGTGTTATGTATCCTGTATCTGGTGTTATGACTGAGCACAGATTTTTAACATCTGCATTTTTTTATTTTTGTGTAAAAGGGGCTTGTTTCAAAATAGGATGTAGGCTCAAGTTTTTAATGGCCTGATTTTAAGATGTAAAATGGCTAAGAATTGCTTTGAAATAGTCTTTGAGAGATAATGCAGGTTAGGTCTTCAATGGTAGATCAAGGAATGCGAGAGCTATAAATGTGCTCTTGCAGTTGGAACTATTTGTGAGTGGAAGCTCATTCTGAAATCAAATTGAATGGGTGGGCAACTGCTGTAAGATAATCTGCAGCTTTTAGAAATTTGCAGTAAAAAAAAGCTGGAAACACAACACATTAAACTCTGGGTGCTTATTATCGGACCAAGAATAGGGTAAGTTTACATAAGCTTTCTATAGATTTAAATTGCTTGTATCAAAATATAACTTTTTCTCAACCAGCAATTCATCAGCCATTCAGTTCCTGTATTAACTCATCAACCAGAGGAATTTTCCAATTTAATCCATGGTAATATTGCCTGCCTTTGCTTTATCAGCATAATTTCATATTCCATTTGTTCTCTGCAAGCCTCCACGACCATCTCTTCCAGTTGTTTTCTTCTGATGAAGGGTCTTAACCTAAAATGTTAATTGGGGATATAAAACTTTAGCTTTTACAATCCGGAGCAAAAAGCAAACTCCTAAAGGAACTTAAAACGTCAACTATCCATTTCTCTCCATAGATGGTGCCTGGCCTGTTCAGGTTCCACCAGCATTTTTATTTTTTACTTTAAAATGTTATTTGCTTATTTATCTATAGATACTACCTGACATTTATTTTCCAATTGTTTTGCATTTCAAGTTTCCTGCGCCTGCAGTTTTTTATCTTTGTCCAGTTCATTCCCCTGATAGCACAATAAAACTGCAATGGTTCCCCATTGAACTATTCTGAAATCTCAGTGATTTGGCATTCGGCTCATCAGTTGATGTTTACCATTGTCACTATCCACTCGCCTGGCTCCCTGATCTTGCATTCCCTTTAAATATACTGGGTTTAGCAGTACATTTGTCATTTGACTGTAACTTTCTTTTACAAAATTAGGAATTACAGTACTAATAGTCCGGGAAAATCTGCTTGTCCACCACCACCGAAGTGTTGAGCCGGATGGTAAAGCAGCAAATCTGCTTCCATAGGAACTAGGAAGGAAATGTCCTGATATTATATGTCATTTTATTTTTTCAGCAAAATGCAGATGAGCCATTAAGAAGCAGGAAAGTGTTTGTGGGCCGCTGCCCTGAGGACATGACTGCTGATGATCTCCGTCAGTTCTTTTCCGAGTTTGGAGATGTCACCGATGTATTTATACCACAACCTTTCCGTGCTTTTGCATTTGTCACTTTTGCTGATGACCAGGTAGGTTTTTATAAAAGTGAAAATGCTAAACATTTAGCTTTCTAAGACTTGCGTAAGTTAAAATCTGAGCTTTAGTTTAAGTTTTATTGTTTTACATTGTATATTCCATCCCCCAAGTAAGTGTAATATACTTCTGACCAGAAGACTTTATCAGGCAATTTACTTTCTGGTTCATTCATATAATCAGACATTTGAAGATACATTTAATATTGTCAAAAATAGCTGTAAAGCCATACTACCGTTTTGTGTACTATAGGTGCCAGTATATTAAGATATTTTAAGTTGGGCATATTATATAGTTATAAGCATGAGCAATTCTGGTGACTATTGAATTGAGGGATGATGTCGCAATTTGTTTACGGACATAATTTTGAGCTGCATCATTATATGCAATAAATCTTGTTGAAGCACTGGGAATAATTTAGTATAAGCATTGTATGAAGCATATTAATGCTTTTGTTTTATTTAATTTTGCTGTTTTGAAAAAGTATTAGAATCGCATATTTTCTCATTTGGTTCTGCTATTTAAATTGGAATTAATATAACCAAGAGGGGTTCTTCATCCCAGAGAGCTGAGCATCATTGTGTAGTTAATTACTTATTAGTAATTTATTATCTTGCATAATTTCATTGTTGTTTGCTTTCTTTCACAGGTTGCCCAGTCTCTGTGTGGTGAAGATCTGATCATTAAGGGGTCCAGTGTGCACATTTCCAGTGCAGAACCTAAGCATCTGAATGCTAGACAACAGATAGATAGAGGACGATTCACAAACAGCCAGGGAGGCTTTGGCAATCAGGATGGGTTTGGAAACAACAGGGGTGGTGGAGGAGGATTGGATGTCAGTCCCAACAGTAACATGGGAGGAGGAGGAATGAGTGGGGGAGGAATGAATTTTGGAGCTTATGGTATTAACCCAGCAATGATGGCTGCTGCCCAGGCAGCCCTACAGAGTAGTTGGGGAATGATGGGAATGATGGCTCGGCAACAGAATCAATCTGGTGCTGCAGGGGCAAACCCACAGCAAAATCAGGGCAACGTACCAAGGGAACAGAATCAGCCACTTGGAACAAATAATAATACGTATAGCTCAAATTCCGGTGCATTAGGTTGGGGGTCGGGATCCAATTCAGGTGGTCCTGGTTTTGGATCTACCATGGAGTCCAAATCATCGGGTTGGGGAATGTAAAAAGATTTGTACATGCTTAGCAAATGTGAAGAAAGAGTGTAGAGATTTAAATAATGGTAAGTAAACACAAAAGTAGGTTTTCACAAACTTTTTCTTGCTACATAATTGAAGAAAATGTTTAAGGGGTTGCCTTGCAATGTCATTCAAGACACTGATGATAAGGTGAATTTTGAAAGTGCTTCTTCCTGTTCCTGATTCATACTGCAGTATGTAGTTCTGTCATGAGTTTAATTTCTTAAACTAATGAACTAATTTATGTGCACACATTGGTTACTCTTCTATGAACTCCAGTCTCTCAGTTGTGTTGAGCATTTGACACCATGTCCAAGTTAGTGTTGAACAGCATACGTAACTTGACCCTTTCATTCCTATTGAAGATTACGAAGTTACAACATCAGCTGACTGAGGTGCAGTTTAACTCCAAATGTATGTGCAGGGTAGACAAAGGTTTCTACCTTTTATTACCTAGTAAACTGCATTTTTTTTGTAATAATGCTATCATTGTATCAAGATAGCCTTTTTTAATTGGTTAAATTCACTTCTCCTAATCCAGGTTATATCTTGTATGTACCCTAAACAATTCTAAACTGTATAGAGAAAATATTGCCAAAAGATATATAAAAACGAAACCACTTCACCAGTACCTCACGATGAACTCTTTGTCATAATACCAGTGAATACGTTCTCCCAAATTAATTGGCTTTGCATTGTCTCCATTGGCAATCCTGGCAATGAACTTTTCTTGAATATGAACTATGTTGGGTGAATTTTCCTGTCTGGCCATAGAATTTATTTGAAATGTTCTCATTAAATGAAAAAGTGAGTTGCTGAAAAGGCATTACATTGGGTAATCGGAGCTGAGTATCAATTTGGATCTGGTTATCTTCACATTTTTTTCCCCCCCACAGTGGACATAATGGATCTTTAATAACCATTGTGCACTTGTGTCTATACCTCAGTAGAGGTATTATTTACATCCTCCTTAGAAACCATTTTTTTCTGAATTTAATGCAAATTTGTGTTAAAGGAGAGAATGATCTTAGCAGCAGATGCCTTTTGCATGGGCTTTCATTGAAGTCTCAAATAGAGTAACCAGCCAAAGGATTGAAAATATTTAAACGAATATTGACTTGTAAAATCGCATCTTTTGTGTTTCTATCTGCATTTTTTTTTTTGGCTTATAATAATTTGGCCTTCGATTTTGCAAATTTGGCCCCTGCTTCCAAGTCTTTTCTGGTTTTTTTCTCTTTGCATAAGTGCACAATGACATAAGTGAATAGACACTATGCCTTCAATGGAATTAGGAGTATTATTTTCAAATGTTATTACATTTAAGAGTAACACCCCCTTTGCTTTCTGAAATTTTGAAAATGTAAGTATATTGGTGAGCTAAAAGCTTTGGAATGAGTTAGTTAAAGGCTGGTATGTTTTTGAATCCAAAGTATTTTAAAATTGAAATGTGCAAATTGCACCCATGTTTTCATTTATAATTGTATAACCTCTGCAGGATCACGGTTACGTTTTGCCAGATCGGCATAATTTTTTAAAAACATTTTCTTGGCTTTGTACTAGTAAATAACACTTCAGTTCCACATTGGACATCCAAAGCAAGTTACATTACCATCCCATGAGGGCAGCATAGGTGAATCTGAAAATACCCTTGCTAAAGATATCTTGTTGCTCTCTTTAGTTGATACATTTGTTGAATTGCTGGCTTTCCAGATTAGATCATTCATTGCATTGAATGTCCAGTAGTGAATCTATGTGCACTGGGATATTGCTGTTTCATTCTGAACTATCAATCTTAAAGTTTAGAATTAACTCCCTGCTAAATGTAGTCTTTACCAGCTCTGCTAGCCAAAGGAGGGTTGTGGGGGTATTGTTTATGCAGCTGCAAATAGGAAAACAGCAACATTGTGTAGAAAATCTTAACTTGGGTACAAACATTTAATCTAATGTTTAATAGAATATTATGTAGAGTTTTCAGAATTGATTTTTTTTTAAGGAGTGGTCTGGTTCTCCGAGCATGAGCACCTACATATGTATAGAAATTGTTTTCTCTAAACCATTTCGCCACATAACTACAGGCTGTACGGAGGTTCAGGTTCTATTCGAAGGGACCATGGTGGGTGTTCCATTTTTGTCCTCCACTGTTCTTTTCATTGATTCGTTTATCAGCGCTGTGAAACAAGATATAATGCAGAGCTGTAATGACATAAGTTGATGCCTGGTATGGGATTGATGCCATGGTGGTGCCGACGAATGAGAGGGCTAGAATGAGCGAGGAAGGAGAGAGCGCATGCAGACCTGGTGGTGCATTATGGCATTTTTAAACATGGAAAGATGTGGCTCGCAATCCCTTGGCATGGTGAGAGAATGCAGAGGAGAAGTGGAATACAGTACGAATGTTTTTCTTGTATTCACAAAGGACATCCGTGGCTGATGAGGGAGAAAAAAACTTTGAAGTGGTGATATTTGCTTGTAACTTGAGTAATTGGAAAATGTTGAATGTGTTTAGTGAAATGAATATCTCCAGGGATTGAAACCAAGAAAATCTCAGTTCAGTAGTATTTTTTTTTTTTTTTTTAAAGAGAACATTGGGTTGCAATTTGAGTTAGAATTAAACTCTTTGCAAATATTTATTTTTTAACTGAAATAAACATTCTTCTAATTATAAAGTGCACAATAAAATTATTTTGCTTTACGCTTGAATTCAATTGCAGGTTGTTTAGTAAATACTTTTCAGTCAGTCCTTAAAAAGCTGCAAAGAGGACTGCAAATTTTTTAAATTTAGTTTCAACCCCTGAATATTTTGTATATTTCTCCTCCCTGTTAACCATGTGTGCCGAATGGTTGGTGATGTATTTTTGTAATACTGATTTGTAAGTGTGGACAAGTGAAATGATGTGGTGTTATGAAGGAACAATATTCTGGGGAGTGTATTGCCTGCCGGAGATGACGTGTGAGCTCAGTGTCAATCTTGAACAAGAGTGTACGTTTGTGTTTTCTGCGAGTTTATTGTGAATGAATAATAAATGACTGCTTGAGTTAAGTGTGTTTTGCAGCCCCTTTTTTAATGTCATTGTAGGTGATTCTTAATAAAAATGTAACTTGACTGAACATTCTCGTCTCTGCATTCTGACCCGATAAAAGACAGAAAAATAAACGTGGAAATTATGCAAAGTTCTAAAGGATGTATCTAGTACATTAAAAGTTAACCATTTTAGATCTTTATATATTTTACAGGTCTTGATTTCATTCTCCAAACATAAACATTGATAAGTGCTTCGAAGATGTTAATTTTGTATCTTGTTTCCACTAAAATATTAAATGGGGCTTTTCATTTTCTCCTTTAAAATTGTCACAATTTAACTTCATGGAGGGATATAGCTTCCATGGGTGTGAATAGCCCACTGGTATCACTTTCAAGTGAGCATCCTTTTTTGGAATCTGGTACTGGGTTGGTGAGTTCCTGAGTATTTGACTCTTTTGGATAGTTTGTTTTTTATATTACAGCTTAGACTAATTCTGATCTCTCTAATACTGATCAGTGGATAGCTAATTCAAAATCTTAGGCAAACTTATTTGCATTCTGGATGTTGTGCTTGGCCTATCAGAAAGTACTTGATGCTTATTTACCGGGGATATCCTTTTGTTTCTTTTTATCTTTTTTTTGTGTATCTAAAGCCTAAAAATCTGGTTACTTAATATGGTAATCATTTATTGTTTTTGATGGTGTTCTAAGTTTAAGTAGAAGTATCATGAGGATTTTCAGTGGGAGCATATCTTAGATGTTGCTTAAAGTTAACGTTTGTCGGTGAATAGATTTTTAAATAGATGAACACTTCTATCTACATTAACTATAGACCTCCTGAAGCAAATTACTTCATTTTCATGGAAGCTGTAATTCAATTTTCTGACTTTGTATACGGGAGATTACCATTCCCAGCACCAGGTGAATGTTTTCTTCCTGCGACTTCCTGTTTTTTTTTTGTTTTTTTTTTAAAGTTCTGATAAAATTGAATTGAGTTAATTGAAGATTTCAGCTATTAGTGGAGATCCGTAGCAAAGTTTGAAAATTTTCTACAGTTTTAATTATCACATTTGAAAGTTTAGATTTTGGAGGTTTTTTATTTATTAACTATAATTATCTCCCAACATTAGTGGTAGATTAGATGTGAGGTTTGAATGTGAATGAGTCAAAAGGGAAATGTGTATACCTACTAACACATTGGGTAAGTATTGCGCTAAAAAAAAAAACATGGATCTCTGAGTTGTCTATTTTTTGGTTGCTCTTTGAATAGTTTTGGGCATCGTATATTCGGCACCATCCTGATATGTATTTTGCAGTTTATCTCGCAGGTTAATTGATAAGGATATCTGTACTGGAGAAATCTTTGCAATAATTTTATAAATGCAATGTTATTTGGAATGTTCTCCTTTTTCAACTGTTTTTTGGTTCTAATATAGTTTCCACTGCAGGATAAGCATTTTTAATTGAAATCATTGTTGAGATCCCTGCACTATTTTCACTTTCCTGCTGCCTGAGTAATTCAAATGTTTAATAGTTCCACTTAAATATCACAAACCTTACTGGGGATTTCTGTTTTAAACCACCAGAGATTTGCAAAAGTAACTATTTCACAGCATTGTCATTTACTGAAGAAGGACATAAAGAAACATCATAAATAGTATTTTGAGGATTGATAATTTGCTCTCTGCTATAATGTTTCTTCTAGGGTGAAGATGGCTACTCCAACTCTCTGCAGCTAGTTTTCCAATTGTGGTCAATTCCTGCCCTGGCTCCAGAGAGATTGAGACGATGTGTCAAAACATTCCCATCCAGACTATTGTCTATGTTCTACACAATCTGAAATGAATGATGTAAAACTAGGGTGCATGCAATAACTCCTTAATTGCTCAAATGCATTATTGTAGATTTCTCATGGGGATTTTAAAAAAATCTTCTAAAATTGCCTAAACACACATGGCCCCCAAAAAAGTTGAGCTAATCATTATGGGTCAAGTGCTTAGAATTGTGCCGTAGTCATTGGGCAATTATTACACTGCCTTTGTGGATGAATTCGCCAGTTAGAACTTGAAGATCACCCATTTCCATGGATACTTAAGGTAAGTTTCATTGGGCTACAGGTAAATTTAAAAGATACTTCCATTTCATAGTGATCTAAATTTGCATGCAATGTAGCACTAGCTTCACAAAGGTGAATATGCAAGGTTGTGAAAGTTTACCTTGGTAGATAAGTGTGGAGTTGAGATTATCATCTAATCTGCCATGATTTTATCAAATTGAACAGGTTGGAACCTGATGACTTGTTCCTGATATGTATATACAAATTGTTTCTTAATTTAATGATGCTGGCCATTCCCTTGCATATTATCCTTTCGATGTGTAAAAGTGCATGTTAGATTTCAGGTGTTGCCTCAGCAATGACCTATCACCTGCCCATATCCCTGTCACGGGTAATTGTCATAAAACATTAATAATCGCTTGTAGCAAACACGAACCAGAATGTATTCTATTTTACATCTTACTATTGAACTTGCATTGATCTTTGTTGTGTTTGGCTCTTAATCTTGGAGTCCTGTGATCATTTGATTAAAGGCTTGATTGCTCTTGTCTACTAACTTAAATACTTCTCAATTCATTAGATTTGAGAATATAATTCTATTTCTCAGTCATCAAGATATTTAGTGTATAAATTGATTATCCATCATAATGACAGTTGGATGGGTGTAACTGCCCACTTGTGCATCTTGAGAAATCATTATTTGTGTGTTTTTTCTGGGTGACTGACCTTTAAATCCTAGAATCGTGCAGTTTATTATTTGAAAGTCTCACAATTTAGGATGCGTATCAATTGCAGGAATATCTTTCCCAGCTAACTTTTAATTGTCTGTTCAATATAAAATGTAACAGAAACCAACAAACAACCAAATTCTGTCTATAAAGTATTAAAGATTCAATGGCAAAATGTCTGATATTTATTTCCCAACATGTTGGAAGATCCATTTTTATTTTGTAATTAGATGATCCCTTCTCGTTTTAATTACGATTACAATTGTCTTACCAGAATCTGTTTCCCACTTATCAACCCTGTTTAAATCAATTTATTACGAGTTTAAATCAATTTATTTTAACACAATTGCACTGCCCTCTGAAATAACCCATTGTGCCGTGATTATGATTTAGGAAAAAGGGTGTGGATGACTGCTCGTGTTACTCTGCAGTTCTTTGTGATTTTAATTAGCTTCAATTTGATTAATTCCCTTGTGGTTTACGGTCCTGGTTCCCAAATGCTGCCATTGACCATTTTTTACCTTAAATTCCTTTTTCCCAGGACATGGATAGTTGTGACATTTCTACTTGTCTCAGGATTTTTTTTTACTGCATATGAATGTAAATTGAACTAGCATTCTCTAAGCTTTGTTTTTAAAATAAAGTGTTCAGTATTTTGTATGTTTGCTATTTTGTTCCCCCACTAGGGAACAAATACTTGTCTTAAGTGCTAGTTCATTTAAATATAAAATCTACACGTTGCAAAATAAATACAAAGATACTTATTTTTTGTACATTTACAACGCTATCTCCCATAGTTATTCCCATCATGGATTTCATTGTTTTTATTTGCAAAGGCTGCTGATTACAATGAGTGTTTTTAAAGGAACTAATCAGAATTATATGTTGAGATAAGGCAATTATAGTAAATTTATGGGCTGCTGCAAGTAGTTCACAATGATTTGGCTCTAATGAAATGAACAAAATTGGCAATTTAACACATACATGCTGAGATTATCCACTACAGTCTGATTCATGGGATGGGAGGACTGATACGAGGAGGGCTGGTTCTGTTAGGTCTACATTTACTGAACTAGAAAGCAGGTGGTGGTACCTGTTGGTTGGATTCGAACAAAGGGCCAGTCGCTGGGCATGAAACATATAATTTAGAACAAGTAATCAGGAGTTTTCTTAAAGACAAAGTTAGTAAATCTGGTATTCTCTACTGCATTTAGGGCTGTCAGACAAGTCACAATGGGACATGCAGCCTGTGAACAGCTCTTGAAACAATGTATCGTCCTGGTCCCTGACAACCCTCAACATATTGGTAGTGGGTTCCTGAAGGGCCTGTCCCACTTTCACGACCTCTGCCGAGTTGTGAAGGAGGTTGAAGCAGAAGCTATGCCAATGTTTAAAATACATTTGGACAGGTACATGAATAGGAAAGGGTTAAAGTCATGTGGGCAGGTGGGACTGATGTGGCACATTGGCTGGCATAGGCAAAGGGCCTGTTTCCATGTGTGTCTCTAGGACTAAGATGTAATTGCCAATCATGGAGGGATAACTAGAGATATCAGTAATAGTGATCAGAAGGCTTGAAGATGTTTTAAAATCACACTGCAATTTATTTTGAAAAATTACTATTGCCATGATGTGCATTAATGGTTAGGAAGTACAGTACATCCTGTAGTAGCATTAACCATGCACTGCTTTATTCTTGATGGTGAGAAGTTTAATGAGTGTTTTAAAGCTGCATCTGTTGGGTATGTGAGAGAATTGATAACAGGGGAATGTGATGGATAAAATATTCTGAGTTAGCACCATGTTGAGGGGCTGACTGGCCTTCAAGATGGGAAGGAAATATGAGAATTATGAGATGATTGGTAAGTGTACCTGAAGAAATCATGTTCTGACTTTCATTGTAGATGATGAGGCACTGAGAGGTTGGGAATTGAAATGCCTGTTGCAAAATATCTATCCTTGGCCTGATCTTGAGGACATGGTTCTAATCTATTCCATTTAGGTTTCTGGTCAAACATGACATTAAGATATTGATACCAGAAGTTGCTGGTCTTTTTGTTATTGGAGGTAGGTTTTGATCCATTCTTGCAAATGCACAGATGTTATTTTGGATAGGTTTGGACACTGGCCAGGTCTCTGGATGCTGACCTGAGTATTGCAAAAACGTTGTAAATTTATAATTCCAAGGTAAAGCTGCAGAGTTGGATAACAAAAGACTGGATGTTGAAAACTCACTGATGTGCCCTAAAGCTGAGTTTACTATTGTCCCTTCCACACCCAAGGCCACTCATGAGAGATGTTTTCCTTTCTGTCTCAAATGAAATTCTATTAAAACGCACACCACATAATAAAGTCATAGTCACTTTATTGTTGTCGTACAGGAGTGTCTATCAGGAGCATTAAACAATGTAATGCACATTGAATGTTTGAAGAAATATGAACACTGACAAGTGCTAACTGCAGATGGAAGTATTACCTAATTCTCAATGTTGCTCAATATATAACAATTTCAAATGTCAGTAACTAAAAAGAGCACAAGGTGATCAGTTTGAGTTATGTGGCCTTTTCCCACTCGAGCTAACAAAAGGGCAAGGAGCTCCTGCTGCTAAAAAAAACATTAGTTCTCACTCGTAATGTGGTGCACCCTGATATACTTTGCACCTGACATCCAGGCAATGTGGCAATGTCATCCATTGGGGAATGCATAAGCTTGTGCTGTAACTGACAAAATACTTTCCTGGTATTTTTCTGATTACAGGGTTAGACCAAGCTACACCACGGTGCTCAACTGATGACAAATATTGCATGCACTCATTTGAAACAATGGATTCCAGGTCAGCCCCACTCTTCTAGTTTTCTTTCCCCCAACTGCTGCAATTCTCTGCTCTTTCAGCTTTCTTCTATGTGTTATCATTGAAACAAGAACAAATGTGGTGGACATTGCCCGGTCCATCACAGGTATTGACATCTCCACCATTGAAGGGATTTACAGAAGGGCTGCCTCAAGAAGGCTGCAAATATAATTAAAGAACCACACCATCCTCTCATCTCCCTGCTGCTGCCATGAAGAATGTACGAGCATAAGAACAATTACTTCCCGCTTCAACAACAGTTTTCCCCATCAGGCTCTTAACATTCATCAAACCCTCAGCACTGAACTAATATGGACTGTGTATTACTTAGGTTGCACTATGTACTTTGGCTTGCACATCATCGTTGGGTCTGTCTAGAATAACTGATCATTTGGTAGATACTAAATCTGCAATCCTGATGCCTCTTGCTGCACCTGAGGATAGAGCAATGCAGCACACGAGCTCTGCTGCCCACAATGTGCTGAACATGATGCAATGTTAATCTGATCCCATCTGCCTGTACATGATCCATATCCCTCTATTCCCTGCACTTCCATGTGCCTATCTAAAAGCCACTATCATTTCTGCCTCCACCACCATCTCTGGCAAGGGTGTCCCAGGCCCACACTACTGTAGAAAAAAACTTGCCCAAACGGCTCCATTAAACTTATAAGAGCTATGCCCCCTGTGTTGGATACTTGTGCCCTGGGAAAATGGTCATGACTATGTGTGTGTGTCTTGCTCTCTGTATATATATATTATACATATATATGTGTATGTACGTATGTGTATATGTACATATGTGTGTTTGTGTGTGTATATCTGATGGTATGTGTGCTTGCCCTCAGACATATCCACTTCTTTTTGTGCCTCTGCCTTTTCCCAGTCTACCTTTATTTGATCTTTAAACGTTTGATTTTTAGAATAAAAGAGGTTAACCTCCCATTTATCCACATTAAACTCCTCATTTGCCCATATGTCATGTATTTGTTCATTCACCCGACTTGACCAAATCGCATTGGAGCCTCTGCACACAACTCACACATCATCCCAGCTTTTTGTGGTCTGCAAACTTGTAAGTAAACAAGTTCCCTTATTCAAATCATTAAAATATATTGTG